>NC_053022.1:190181378-190425685 GCF_003073215.2 Triticum urartu
ATCTAGCTACTAGCTATGGACCCGTAGGTCTGTGGTAAACTACTCACGCTTCATCTGAGATGCAATGGTGTTGATGTAGAAGCCCTCCGTTTTTGAATCACCCACCGGTAGGACGCCAGAAAGGCCCCTAGATGGGATCTCATGGGTACAGACGGTTGCGGTGGTGGAAAAGTGGTTTCCTGGCTCTCCTGGAAGGTTTTGGGATATTTTAGAATATATAGGCGGAAGAAATAGGTCGGTGGAGTCACGAGGGGCCCACAAAGGGTGGGGCGCCCTACCCCCTGGGCGCGCCTCCCGACCTTGTGGCCACCTCGTGGCTTTCCTGACATGCACTCCAAGCCCTCTCGATGTCTTCTAGTCCAAGAAAAATCGTCGCGAAAGTTTCATTCCGTTTGGATATTCCTTTTCTATGGAACTCTAAAACAAGGAAAAAATAGGTACTTGCATTGGGCTCTAGGTTAATAGGTTAGTCCCAAAATAATATAAAATAGCATATTAATGCATATAAAACATCCAAAACACATAATATAATAGCATGGAACAATCAAAAATTATAGATACGTTGGAGACGTATCAGGCATCCCCAAGCTTAATTCCTACTCGTCCTCGAGTAGGTAAACGATAAAAACAGAATTTTTTAAGTGGAATGCTACCTAACATATTTATCCATGTAATTATATTTATTGTGGCATGAATGTTCAGATCCGTATGATTCAGAACAAAAGTTTAATATTGACATAAAAACAATAATACTTCAAGCATACTAACAAAATAATTATGCCTTCTCAAAATAACATGGCCAAAGAAAGCTTATCCCTACAAAATCATATAGTCTAGCTATGCTCCATCTTCACCACACAAAATATTCAAGTCATGAACAACCCCGATGACAAGCCAAGCAATTGTTTCATACTTTTCACATTCTAAAACCTTTTCAACTTTCACACAATACATGAACGTGAGCCATGGACATAGCACTATAGGTGGAATAGAAGGTGGTTGTGGAGAGGACAAAAAAAGAGGGAGATAGTCTCACATAAACTAGGCGTATCAACGGACTATGGAGATGCCCAACAATAGATATCAATGTGAGTGAGTATAGATTGCCATGCAACGGATGCACTAGAGCTATAAGTTTATGAAAACTCAAAAAGAAAACTAAGTGGGTGTGCATCCAACTTGCTTGCTCATGAAGACCTAGGGAATTTTGAGGAAGACCATCGTTGGAATATACAAGCCATGCTCTATAATGAAAAATTCCCACTAGTATGTGAAAGTGACAATATAGAACACTCTGTATCATGAAGATCATGGTGCTACTTTGAAGCACAAGTTTGGCAAAAAGGATAGTAACGTTGTCCCTTCTCTCTTTTCTCTCATTTTTTGGGACTTATCTTTTTTTATTTGGCCTTTCTTTTTTTTATTTCCTCACATGGGACAATGCTCTAATAATGAAGATCATCACACCTTTATTTACTTACAACTCAAAAATTACAACTCGATACTAGAACAAAAATATGACTCTATGTGAATGCCTCCAGCGGTGTATCGGGATTTGCAATGAATCAAGAGCGACATGTATGAAAGAATTATGAACGGTCGCTTTGGCACAAATACAATGTCAACTACATGATCATGCAAAGCAATATGACAATAATGGAGCGTGTCATAATAAACGGAACGATGGAAAGTTGCATGGCAATATATCTCGGAATGGCTATGGAAATGCCATAATAGGTAGGTATGGTGGCTGCTTTCTGGAAGGTATATGGTGGGTTTATGGTACCGGCAAAAGTTGCGCGGCACAAGAGAGGCTAGCAATGGCGGAAAGGTGAGAGTCCTATAATCCATGGACTCAACATTAGTCATAAAGAACTCACATACTTATTGCAAAAATATATTAGTCACTGAAACAAAGTACTACGCGCATGCTCCTAGGGGGGTAGATTGGTAGTAGAAGACCATCGCTCGTCCCCGACCGCCACTCATAAGGAAAACAATAAAAAATATCTCATGCTCCAACTTCGTTACATAACGGTTTACCATACGTGCATGCTACGAGACTCACAGACCTTAACACAAGTATTTCTCAAATTCACAACTACTTACTAGCATGACTCTAATATCACCATCTTCTTATCTCAAAGCAATCATAAGGAATCAAACTTCTCACAGTATTCAATGCACTTTATATGAAAGTTTTTATTATATCCCTCTTGGATGCCTATCATATTAGGACTAATTTTATAACCAAAGCAAATTACCATGCTGTTTTAAAGACTCCCAAAATAATATAAGTGAAGTGTGAGAGCTCATCAATTTATATAAAATAAAACCACCACCGTGCTCTAAAAAGATATAAGTGAAGCACTAGAGCAAATTTGCCTAGCTCAAAAGATACAAGTGAAGCACATAGAGTATTCTAATAAATCATGATTCATGCATGTCTGTCTCAAAAGGTGTGCACAACAAGTATGATTGTGGAAAACTAAAAAGCAAAGACTCAAATCATACAAGATGCTCCAAGCAAAACACATATCATGTGGTGAATAAAAATATAGCCTCAAGTAAAGTTACCGATAGACGAAGACGAAAGAGGGGATGCCTTCCGGGGCATCCCCAAGCTTAGACTCTTGATTGTCCTTGAATATTACCTTGGGGTGCCTTGGGTATCCCCAATATTGGGCTCTTGCCACTCCTTATTGCATAGTCCTTCAAATCCTAACCAAAAACTTGAAAACTTCACAACACAATACTGAACAGAAAATCTCATCAGCTCCGTTAGTATAAGAAAATAAATCACCACTTTTGGTACGGTTGTTAACTCATTCTTTATTTATATTGGTGTAATATCTAATATATCCCAACTTTTCCATGGTTCATACCCCCCGATACTAGCCATAGATGCATCAAAATAAGCAAACAACACGTGAAAAACAGAATCTGTCAAAAACAGAACGGTATGTAGAAATCTGGAGATTTCAAATACTTCTTTAACTCCAAAAATACTGAAAAATTAGGATGACCTAAGCAATTTGTTTATTGAACTTCTTCACAAAGAATATGTATTTTATCGTGCTTCTGCTAAAAAGGAAAATTAATCTCCTGGGCGCAAAAGTTTCTTATTTTCAGCAAGATCAAATCAACTATCACCATATGCTATCCCAAAGGTCTTACTTGGCACAAACACTAATTAAAACACAAAACCACATCTAACCAGAGGCTAGATGAAATATTTAATGCAAAGTAGAACCTAAAAATCAAAAAACTAAAATAAAATTGGGTTGCCTCCCAACAAGATCTATTGTTTAACGCCCTTAGCTAGACATAAAGATCGAATAGATCTAAGTGTTATCATCTTTCACATGTAATCCATAAGTGGTTCTCATTATAGATTCATAAGGCAATTTAATTTTCTTTCTAGGGAAGTGTTCCATGCCTTTCCTTAATGGAAATTGAAATCTAATGTTTCCTTCTTTTATATCAATAATTGCACCAATCGTTCTAAGGAAAGGTCTACCAAGAATAAGAGGACATGTAGGATTGCAATCAATATAAAGAACAATGACATCTAAGGGCACATAATTCTTATTTGCAACAATAATAACATCATTAATCCTTCCCATAGGTTTCTTAATAGTGGAATCCGCAAGATGCAAATTTAAAGAACAATCATCAAATTCACAGAAACCTAACACATCACATAATGTTTTTGGATTCATGGAAACACTAGCACCCAAATCACACAAAGCATGGCATTCATAATCTTTAATTTTGATCTTAATAGTAGGTTCCCACTGATCATAAAGTTTTCTAGGGATAGAAACTTCCAATTCAAGCTTTTCTTCAATAGATTGTATCATAGCATCAACGATATGTTTAGTAAAAGCTTTGTTTTGATTATAAGCATGAGGAGAATTCAACATGGACTACAACAAGGAAATGCAATCTATTAGAGAACAATTACCATAATTAAATTCTTCGAAATCGAAAAGAGTGGGTTCATTTCTATGTAAAGTTTTGACCTCTCCAATCCCACTTTTATCAATTTTTGCATCAAGATCTAAAAACTCCGAATCATTGTGACGCCTTCTAACTAAAGTTGACTCATCCCCAGTCCCATCTTTATCAAGATTTATATTAGAAAACAAAGATTCAATAGGAGTCACATCAATCACTATAAGATCTTCATCATTATTCAAAGCTTCTGGTTTGGTGGCCATTTTGTTTACTAAAGTAGCTTGTTTATCAGAAATTTGCCCTACTAAATTTTCGAGATGCGCAAACTAAGATCTCAAACCGTAAAATCCCTTAGACATACCATCAAGCTATTTACGAATGTATTCCATAAAGCTTTTCTGCTCCTTAAGCTCGTTTCAAAAGAAATTGTTATGCTCAAATTGCAAACACATGAAGCTTCTAACATTATTTTCAATTTCGTCTAACCTCCTAAGGTGAGGGTCAACGTTTTTTGGAGGAGGAATGTGTTGGGGAACGCAGTAATTTCAAAAAAATTCCTACGCACACGCAAGATCATGGTGATGCATAGCAACGAGAGGGGAGAGTTTTGTCCACGTACCCTCGTAGACCAGAAGAGGAAGCGTTATGAGAACGCGGTTGATGTAGTCTACGTCTTCATGATCTGACTGATCCAAGTACTGAACGTACGGCACCTCCGAGTTCAGCACACGTTCAGCTCGGTGATGTCCCATGAACTCCAATCCAGCAGAGCTTCGAGGGAGAGTTTCATCAGCATGACGGCGTGATGACGGTGATGATGATGCTACCGACGCAGGACTTCGCCTCAGCACCGCTACGACATGACCGAGGTGGATTATGGTGGAGGGGGGCACTGCACACGGCTAAAAGATCAACTGATCAACTTGTGTGTGGATGGGGTGCCCCCCTCCCCCGTATATAAAGGAGTAGAGGAGGGGGAGAGCCGGCCCTCTACTATGGCGCGCCCTGGGGAGTCCTACTCCCACCGGGAGTAGGATTCCCCCCCTTTCCATGTAGTAGGAGTAGGAGAGAAGGAAAGGGAAAAGAGAAGAGAAGGAAGGAGGGGGCGCTGCCCCTCCGCCTAGTCCAATTCGGACTAGGCCTTGGGGCGCGCAGCCTCTCCTCTCTCTTTCCCCTAAAGCCCAATAAGGCCCAGATACTCCCCGACGAATTCTCGTAACTCTCCGGTACTCCGATAAATACCCGAACCACTCAAAACCTTTTCGATGTCTGAATATACCCTTCCAATATATCGATCTTTACGTCTCTAACATTTCGAGAATCCTCATCATGTCCCTGATCTCATCCGGGACTCCGAACAACCGTCAGTACATCAAAACACATAAACTCATAATACCGATCGTCACCGAACTTTAAGCATGCGGACCCTACGGGTTCGAGAACTATGTACACACGACCGAGACTCATCTCCAGTCAATAACCAATATCGGAACCTGGATGCTCATATTGGCTCCTGCATATTCTACGAAGATCTTTATCGGTCAAACCGCATAACGGTATACGTTGTTCCCTTTGTTATCGATATGTTACTTGCTCGAGATTCGATAGTCAGTATCTCAATACCTAGTTCAATCTCGTTACCAGCAAGTCTCTTTACTCATTCTATAATGCATGATCCCACAACTAACTCATTAGTCACATTGCTTGCAAGGCTTATAGTGATGTGCATTACCGAGAGGGCCCAGAGATACCTCTCCAACAATCGGAGTGCCAAATCCTAATCTCGATCTATGCCAACTCAACAAGTACCATTGGAGACACCTGTAGAGCACCTTTATAATCACCCAGTTACGTTGTGATGTTTGGTAGCACACAAAGTGTTCCTCCGGTATTCGTGAGTTGCATAATCTCATAGTCAGAGGAACATGTATAAGTCATGAAGAAATTAGTTGCAACAAACTAAACGATCATCATGCTAAGCCAACGGAATGGGTAAAGTCAATCACATCATTCTCTAATGATGTGATCCCGTTAATGAAATGACCACTCATGTCTATGGCTAGGAAACTTAACCATCTTTGATTCAACGAGCTAGTCAAGTAGAGGCATATTAGTGACACTCTGTTTGTCTATGTATTCACACATGTACTAAGTTTCCATTTAATATAATTCTAGCATGAATAATAAACATTTATCATGATATAAGGAAATAAATAATAACTTTATTATTTCCTCTAGGGCATATTTCCTTCAGTCTCCCACTTGCACTAGAGTCAATAATCTAGTTCACGTCTTTATGTGATTAGTTCACATCTCCATGTGACTAATACCCAAAGGGTTTACTAGAGTCAATAATCTAGTTCGCATCGCTATGTGATTAACACCCAAAGAGTGATCATGTTGTGCTTGTGAGAGAAGTTTAGCCTATGGGTCTGCAACATTCAGATACGTATGTATTTTGCAAATTTCAATGTCTACAATGCTCTGCATGAAGCTACTCTAGCTAATTGCTCCCACTTTCAATATGTATCCAGATCGAGATGTAGAGTCATATAGATGGATGTAAAAATCTTGCATCGACGTAACTCTTTACGACGAACTCTTTTATCACCTCCATAAGCGAGAAATATTTCCTTAGTCCTCTAAGGATAATTTTGACCGATGTCCAGTGATCTACTCCTAGATCACTATTGTACTCCCTTGCCAGAATGATGCTAAGTTATACAATAGGACTGGTAAACAGCATATAATACTTTATAGAACCTATGACTGAGGCATAGGGAATGATTTTTCTTTCTCTTTCTATTTTATATTGTGGTCGAGTTTTTTTTTGAGTCTTTACTCAACTTCACACCTTGCAACACAGGCAAACACAGGCAAGAACTCCTTCTTTGACCGTTCCATTTTGAACTACCTCAAAATCTTGTCAAGGTATGTACTCATTGAAAAAACTTATCAAGCGTCTTGATCTATCTCTATAGATCTTGATACTCAATGTGTAAGCAGCTTCATCGAGGTCTTTCTTTGAAAAACTCTTTTCAAACACTCCTTTATGCTTTCCAAAATATTCTACAATATTTCTGATCAACAATATGTCATTCACATATACTTATCAGAAATGTTGTAGTGCTCCCACTCACTTTCTTGTAAATACAGGCTTCACCGCAAGTCTGTATAAAACCATATGCTTTGATCACTTTATCAAAGCATATATTCCAACTCTGAGATGCTTGCACCAGTCCATAGATGGATCCCCGGAGCTTGCTCACTTTGTTAGCACCTTTAGGATCGACAAAACCTTCTAGTTGCATCATATACAGCTCTTCTTTAAGAAATCCATGAAGGAATACAGTTTTGAAATCGATTTGCCCGATTTCATAAAATGCGACAACTGCTAACATGATTCAGACAGACTTTTAAGCATCAATACGAGTGAGAAAATCTCATCGTATTCAACACCTTGAACTTGTCGAAAACATTTTGCGACAAATCGAGCTTTGTAGATAGTAACACTGCTATCAGCATCTGTCTTCCTCTTGAAGATCCATTTATTCTTAATGACTCACCGATCATCGGGTAAGTCAATCAAAGTCCATACTTTGTTCTCATACGTGGATCCCATCTCAGATTTCATGGCCTCAAGCCATTTCGCGGAATCTGGGCTCATCATCGCTTCCTCATAGTTCATAGGTTCGTCATGGTCAAGTAACATGACACCCAGAACATGATTACCGTACCACTCTAGTGCGGATCTCACTCTGGTTGACCTACGAGTTTCGATAGTAACTTGATCTGAAGTTACATGATCATCATCATTAGCTTCCTCACTAATTGGTGTAGGAGTCACGGGAACAGATTTCTATGATGAACTACTTTCCAATAAGGGAGCAGGTACAGTTACCTCATCAAGTTCAACTTTCCTCCCACTCACTTCTTTCGAGAGAAACTCCTTCTCTAGAAAGGATCCATTCTTAGCAACTAATGTCTTTCCTTCGTATCTGTGATAGAAGGTGTACCCAATAGTCTCCTTTGGGTATCCTATGAAGACACATTTCTCCGATTTGGGTTCGAGCTTTGGTTTTTTGCCAAACCACAGTTCATATAGCGTCGTCTCAACGGATTTAGATGGTGCCCTATTTAACGTGAATGCAGCTGTCTCTAATGCATAACCCCAAAACGATAGTGGTAAATAGGTAAGAGACATCATAGATTGCAGCATATCTAATAAAGTATGGTTACGATGTTCGGACACACCATTATGGTATGGTGTTCCAGGTGGCGTGAGTTGCGAAACTATTCCACATTGTTTCAAATGAATACAAAACTCGTAACTCAAATATTCTCCTCCACGATCAGATCGTAGAAACTTTATTTTCTTGTTACGATTATTTTCCACTTCACTCTGAAATTATTTTAATTTTTCAAATGTTTCAGATTTATGTTTCATCAAGAAGATATACACATATCTTAATCAAATCATCTGTGAAGGTCAGAAAATAACGATACCTGCCGTGAGCCTCAACGCTCATCGGACTGCATACATCAGTATGTATTATTTCCAACAAGTCTGTTGCTCGCTCCATTGTTCCGTAGAACGGAGTCTTAGTCAACTTGCCCATGAGGCATGGTTCGCAAGCATCAACTCATTCATAATCAAGTGATTCCAAAAGCCCATCAGCATGGATTTTATTCATGCGCTTTACACCAATATGACCTAAATGGCAGTGCCAAAAATAAGTTGCACTCTCATTATTAACTTTGCATCTTTTGGCTACAATATTATGAATATGTGTAACACTACGACCGAGATTCATTAGACCATTCACCTTGGGTGTATGACCATTGAAGGTGTTATTCATGTAAACAGAACAACAATTATTGTCTCACTTTAAATGAATAACCGTATTGCAATAAACATGATCAAATCATATTCATGCTTAACTCAACCACCAAATAACATTTATTTAGATTCAACACTAATCCCGAAAGTATAGGGAGTGTGCGATTATGATCATATCAATCTTGGAACCACTTCCAACACACATCGTTACTTCACCCTTAATTAGTCTCTGTTCATTCTGCAACTCCCGTTTCGAGTTACTAATCTTAGCAACTGAACTAGTATCAAATACTGAGGGGTTGCTATAAACACTAGTAAAGTACACATCAATAACATGTATATCACAGATACCTTTGTCCACCTTGCCATCCTTCTTATCTGCCAAATACTTGGGGGAGTTCTGCTTCTAGTGACTAGTCCCTTTGCAGTATAAGCACTTAGTCTCAGGCTTAGGTCTAGACTTGGGCTTCTTCACTTGAGCAGCAACTTGCTTGCCATTATTCTTGAAGTTCCCCTTCTTCCCTTTGCCCTTTTCTTGAAACAAGTGGTCTTGTCAACCATCAACACTTGATGCTTTTCTTGATTTCTACCTTCGTCGATTTAAGCATCACGAAAAGCTTGGGAATCGTTTCCATTATCCCTTGCATATTATAGTTCATCATGAAGTTCCAGTAACTTGGTGATAGTGACTAGAGAACTCTGTCAATCACTATCTTATCTGGAAGATTAACTCCCACTTGATTCAAGTGATTGTAGTACTCAGACATTCTGAGCACATGCTCATTAGCTGAGCTATTCTCCTCCATTTTGAGGGCAAAGTGCTTGTCAAAGGTCTCATACCTTTCGACACGGGCATGAGTTTGAAATACTAATTTCAACTCTTGGAACATCTCATATGCTTTGTGGCGTTCAAAACATCTTTGAAGCCCCGATTCTAAGACGTAAAGCATGGTGCACTACACTATCAAGTAGTCATCACATGGAGCTCACCAAACGTTCATAACGTCTGGATCTGCTCCAGCAATCGGTTTGTCACCTAGCGGTGCATCGAGGACATAATTCTTCTTTGCAACAACGAGGATAATCCTCGGATCACGGATCAAATCCGCATCATTGCTACTAACATCTTTCAACTTAGTTTTTCTCTAGGAACATATCAAAAATAAACGGGGAGCTACATCGCGAGCTATTGATCTACAACATAGTTATGCAAATACTATCAGGACTAAGTTCATGATAAATTAAAGTTCAATTAATCATATTACTTAAGAACTCCCACTTAGATAGACATCCCTCTAGTCATCTAAATGATCACGTGATCCAAATCAACTAAACCATGTCCAATCATCATGTGAAATGGAGTAGTTTTCAATGGTGAACATCACTATGTTGATCATATCTGTTATATGATTCATGCTCGACCTTTCAGTCTCTAGTGTTCCGAGGCCATATCTGCATATGCTAGGCTCGTCAAGTTTAACCCGAGTATTCCGTGTGTGCAAAACTGGCATGCACCCGTTGTATGTGAACGTAGAGCTTATCACACCCGATCATCACGTGGTGTCTTAGCACGACGAACTGTAGCAACGGTGCATACTCAGGGAGAACACTTATACCATGAAATATACAGCCGAACTAAGCAAAATAAGATGCATAAAGGATACACATCACATGCAATCAAAATATGTGACATGATATGGCCATGATCATCTTGCGCCGTTGATCACCATCTCCAAAGTACCGTCATATTCTCTACCGTCACCGGCATGACACCATGATCTCCATCATCTTGATCTCCATCAACGTGTCGTCACATGGTCGTCTCGCCAACTATTGCTCTTGCAACTATTGCTATCACTTAGCGATAAAGTAAAGCAATTAATTGGCACTTGCATCTTATGCAATAAAGAGACAACCATAAGGCATCTACCAGTTGCCGATAACTTCCACGAAACATGATCATCTCATAGATCAATTTATATCTCATCATGTCTTGACCATATCACATCACAACATGCCCTGCAAAAACAAGTTAGACGTCCTCTACTTTGTTGTTGCAAGTTTTACGTGGCTGCTACGGGCTGAGCAAGAACCGTTCTTACCTACGCATCAAAAACCACAATGCGCTATAGTGATTTCTTTTTGATCTTCAGAAAGAACCCTGTTCATTGAATCTGATTCAACTAAAGTTGGAGAAACAGACACCAACTAGCCACCTGTGTGTGTAGCACGTCGGTAGAACCAGTCTCGCGTAAGCGTATGGGTATTGTCGGTCTGAGCCGCTTCATCCAACAATGCCACTGAATCAAGAATCAACTAGTGACGGCAAGCAATATGTATATACCCACGCCCACAACTCCTTTGTGTTCAACTCGTGCATATAACATTTACGCATAATCCTGGCTCTGATACCATTGTTGGGGAACGTAGTAATTTCGAAAAAATTCCTACACACACGCAAGATCATGGTGATGCATAGCAACAAAGAGGGGAGAGTTTCGTCCACGTACCCTCATAGACCATAAGCGGAAGCGTTATGAGAATGCGGTTGATGTAGTCGTACGTCTTCACGATCTGACCGATCCAAGTACCGAATGTACGGCACCTCCGAGTTCAGCACACGTTCAGCTCGGTCACGTCGCATGAACTCCGATCAAGCAGAGCATCGAGGGAGAGTTCCATCAGCACGATGGCGTGGTGATGAGGATGATGATGCTACCGACACAGGGCTTTGCCTAAGCATCTCTACGATATGACCGAGGTGGATTATGGTGGAGGGGCCACCGCAGACGGCTAAAAGATCAACTGATCAACTTGTGTGTGCATGGGGTGCCCCCTCCCCCGTATATAAAGGAGTGGAGGAGGGGGAGCGCCGGCCCTCTACTATGGCGCGCCCTGGGGAGTCCTACTCCCACCGGGAGTAGGATTCCCCCCTTCCATGTAGTAGGAGTAGGAGAGAAGGAAAGGGAAAAGAGAAGAGAAGGAAGGAGGGGGCGCCGCCCCTCCCCCTAGTCCAATTTGGACTAGGCCTTGGGGGGCGCGCAGCCTCTCCTCTCTCTTTCCCTTAAAGCCCAATAAGGCCCTTATACTCCCCGGCGAATTCTCGTAACTCTGCGGTACTCCGATAAATACCCGAACCACTCAGAACATTTCCGATGTCCGAATATAGCCTTCCAATATATTGATCTGTATGTCTCAAACATTTCAGGACTCCTCGTCATGTCCCTGATCTCATCCGGGACACCGAACAACCTTCGGTACATCAAAACACATAAACTCATAATACTGATCGTCACCGAACGTTAAGCATGTGGACCCTATAGGTTCGAGAACTATGTAGACATGACCGAGACTCATCTCCGGTCAATAACAAATTGCGGAACCTGGATGCTCATATTGGCTCCTACATATTCTACGAAGATCTTTATCGGTCAAACCGCATAACGGTATACGTTGTTCCCTTTGCCAGCGGTATGTTACTTGCCCGAGATTCGATCGTCGGTATCTCAATACCTAGTTCAATCTCGTTACCGGCAAGTCTCTTTACTCGTTCCGTAATGCATTGTCCCGCAACTACCTCATTAGTCACATTGTTTGCAAGGCTTATAGTGATCTGCATTACCGAGAGGGCCCAGTGATACCTCTCCAACAATCGGAGTGACAAATCCTAATCTCGATCTATGGCAACTCAACAAGTACCATCGGAGACACCTGTAGAGCACCTTTGTAATCACACAATTATGTTGTGACATTCGGTAGCACACAAAGTGTTCCTCCGGTATTCGGGAGTTGCATAATCTCATAGTCAGAGGAACATGTATAAATCATGAAGAAAGCAGTAGCAACAAAATAAACGATCATCGTGCTAAGCTAACGGAATGGGTCAAGTCAATCACATCATTCTCTAATGATGTGATCCCGTTAATCAAATGACAACTCATGTCTATGGCTAGGAAACTTAACCATCTTTGATTCAACAAGCTAGTCAAGTAGAGGCATACTAGTGGCACTCTGTTTGTCTATGTATTCACACATGTACTAAGTTTCCGGTTAATACAATTCTAGCATGAATAATAAACATTTATCATGATATAAGGAAATAAATAATAACTTTATTATTGCCTCTAGGGCATATTTCCTTCATAATGGTGGCAAGGCAAGCAATCCAACACACGAGCACACAAAAAGCAAATGAAGAAGAAGGACGGAAGAGGGGCGAAGAAAAGGCGAATCTTTTCGAAAATCGTTTTAGAAGTGGGGAGAGGAAAATGAGAGGCGAATGGCAAATAATGTAATGCGAGGGATGAGAGTTTATGGTGGGTACTTGGTATGTCTCAGCTTGGGGTAGATCTCCCCGGCAACGACGCTAGAAATTCTTTCTTCTACCTCTTTAGCTTGCGTTGGTTTTTCCCTTGAAGCGGAAAGGGTGATGCACCAAAGTAGAGTAAGTATTTCCCTCAGCTTTTGATAACCAAGGTATCAATCCAGTAGGAGACTACGCACAAGTCACCGAATACCTGCACAAACAAACACCAACTTGCACCCAACGCGACAAAGGGGTTGTCAATTCCTTCATGGTTATTTGCAAAGTGAGATCTGATATAGATGGATAAATTGTAAAGTAATATTTTTGGTATTTTTGGTTTATGGAACGGGAAGTAAAAGATTGCAAAGAAAGTAAATAGGAAACTAAAATTGTAGATCGGAAACTTATATGATGGAAAATAGACCCGGGGGCCATAGGGTTCACTAGAGGATTCTCTCAAGATAGAAAATATTACAGTGGGTGAACAAATTACTGCCGAGCAATTGATAGAACAACGCAAAGTTATGATGATATCTAAGGCAATGATCATGAACATAGGCATCACATCCGTATCAAGTAATCTGAATCCTGCCTGCATCTACTAATTTTACTCCACACATCGACCGACTCCTGCCTGCATCTAGAGTATTAAGTTCATGAAGAACAGAGTAACACATTAAGTAAGATGACATGATGTAGCGGGATAAACACAAGCAATATGATGAAAACCTCATCTTGTTGTCCTCAATGGCAACAATACAATATGTGTCGGTTCCCCTTCTGTCACTAGGATCGAGCACCACAAGATTGAACCTGAAGCAAAGCACTTCTCCCATTGCCATGAACACCAATCCAGTTGGCCAAACGAAATCAATAGTTCGAAGAGACTTGCAAAGATATCAAATCATGCACATAAGAATTCAAAGGAGATTCAAATAATATTCATAGATAAGATGATCCTAAATCCACAATTGATCAGATCTTGTCAAACACACCGCAAAAAAGTATTACATTGAATAGATCTCCAAGAACATCAAGAAGAACATGGTATTGAGAATCAAAGAGAGAGAAGAAGCCATCTAGCTACTAGCTATGGACCTGTAGGTCTCTGGTAAACTACTCACGCTTCATCGGAGAGGCAATGGTGTTGATGTAGAAGCCCTTCGTGATGGAATCCCCCTCTAGCAGGACGTCGGAAAAGGCCCCTAGATGGGATTTGACGGGTACAGAAGGTTGCGGCGGTGGAAAAGTTGTTTTGTGGCTCTCTTGGAAGGTTTTGGGATATTTGAGAATATATAGGCGGAAGAAATAGGTCAGTGGAGTCACGAGGGGCCCATAAGGGTGGGGGGCGTGCCCTACCCCCTGGGCACGCCTCCCAACCATGTGGCCACCTCGTGGCTTTCCTGACGTGCATTCCAAGCCCCCTGGATGTCTTCTAGTCCAAGAAAAATCATCACGAAAGTTTTATTCCGTTTGGACTCCGTTTGGTATCCCTTTTTGCGGAACTCTAAAACAAGGAAAAAACAGGAACTGGCACTAAGCTCTAGGTTAATAGGTTAGTCCCAAAAATAATATAAAATAGCATATTAATGCATATAAAACATCCAAACTAGATAATATAATACCATGGAACAATAAAAAATTATAGATACGTTGGAGACGTATCACACACCGTTGTTGTCGTACTCCTGGACATTGGCCCTAGCTTCAAGGAAGGCTAGAATGTTATAGACTTCGGTCTCATGGAGCGAGTCAACTGGCGGGAGGAGGCGAAACGGGTTGGTGCAAGGAAGCAGTCGACGATGGCCATCCATGCCGCTGTGGGGGGCACTGGCACCCACACGGGGATAGACGCTGGCAACGGCGCAGCGGAGACATTCGTGTGCATGGGCAGCGGCACGAGGGCGCGTAGCAGTGCACGCGCATGCGCATCCGCTAGCAGGTGCACGGGCACGTGAAAGTCGGCGGGGACCTCGTGGAGCCCCGTGGCGTCAAGCTCGGTAGCAACATGCTGCTCCCGGCCCATCAATGCCATGGGGATGGGCGCTGGCTCAGTAAGGATGACGGGAGCCAGAACGGGAGCGGGGACAGCCGCGACGTCCGGTTTAAGCTCGTCCCAAAGTGCCTTATGTTCTTGAGACTCCGGTTGGGTGTCTTCCTTAGGAAACTGGAAGACTAAGGGCAGACCATTGTGATACGTCATGGCGTCCGGTTAGGTCAGGCTGGTTGGAGGTAGACACAGGAGAATCGAAGAGGAAGAGAGAAGATGTAGTGATACCGGGTAGTGCGGGGGTGATTTTAAACTGCGGCGCTGGCATCATTAAATGTGGGGGCAGTTGTGAAGGAAATATGCCCTAGAGGCAATAATAAAGTTATTATTTATTTCCTTATATCATGATAAATGTTTATTATTCAGGCTAGAATTGTATTAACCGGAAACATAATACATGTGTGAATACATAGACAAATAGAGTGTCACTAGTATGCCTCTACTTGACTAGCTCGCTGATCAAAGATGGTTAAGTTTCCTAGCCATTGACATGGGTTGTCATTTGATTAACGGGATCACATCATTAGGAGAATGATGTGATTGACATGACCCATTCCGCTAGCTTAGCACATGATCGTTTAGTGTGTTGCTATTGCTTTCTTCATGACTTATACATGTTCCTATGACTATGAGATTATGCAACTCCTGTTTACAGGAGGAACACTTTGTGTTCTACCAAACTAGGTGATTATAAAGGTGCTCTACAGGTGTCTCCAAAGGTACTTGTTGGGTTGGCGTATATCGAGATTAGGATTTGTCACTCCGATTGTCGGAGAGGTATCTCTGGGCCCTCTCGGTAATGCACATCACTTAAGCCTTGCAAGCATTGCAACTAATGAGTCAGTTGCGGGATGATGTATTACAGAACGAGTAAAGAGACTTGCCGGTAACGAGATTGAACTAGGTATTGAGATACCGACGATCGAATCTCGGGCAAGTAACATACCGATGACAAAGGGAACAACGTATATTGTTATGCGGTCTGACCGATAAAGATCTTCGTAGAATATGTAGGAGCCAAGATGAGCATCCAGGTTCCGCTATTGGTTATTGACCGGAGACGTGTCTCGGCCTTGTCTACATAGTTCTTGAACCCGTAGGGTCCACACGCTTAACGTTACGATGACAGTTATATTATGAGTTTATATGTTTTGATGTACCGATGGTTGTTCGGAGTCCCGGATGTGATCACGGACATGACGAGGAGTCTCGAAATGGTCCAGACATGAAGAATGATATATTGGAAGCCTATGTTTGGATATCAGAAGTGTTCCGGGTGAAATCAGGATTTTACCAGAGTACCGGGAGGTTACCGGAACCCCCCAGAATCAAATGGGCCTTAGTGGGACTAGGTGGAAGAGAGTAAAGGAGGCAAGGGCTGGCCGCGCGCCCCTCCCCCCTAGTCCGAATAGGACAAGGAGAGGGGGGCGGCGCCCCCCCTTCCTTCCTTCTCCGCCACTCCTTCCCCCCCAAGTCCTAATCCAACTAGGAAAAAGGAGGGGAGTCCTACTCCCGGTGGGAGTAGGACTCCTCCTGCGCACCTCCTCATATGGCCGGCCACACGCCCTTTCTCCTTTATATACGGGGGCAGGGGGGCACCCCATAGAAACAACAATTGATCATTGATCTCTTAGCCATGTGCGGTGCCCCCCATCCACCATAGTCCACCTTGATAATACTGTAGTGGTGCTTAGGCGAAGCCCTGCGTCGGTAGAACATCAACATCGTCACCATGCCATCGTGCTGACGAAACTCTCCCTCAACACTCGGCTAGATCAGAGTTCGAGGGACGTCATCGGGCTGAACGTGTGCTGAACTCAGAGGTGTCGTACGTTCGGTACTTCATCGGTCGGACCGTGAAGACGTATGACTACATCAACCGCGTTGTGCTAACGCTTCCGCTTTCGGTCTACGAGGGTCCGTGGACAACACTCTCCCTTCTCGTTGCTATGCATCACCATGATCTTGCATGTACGTAGGAATTTTTTTGAAATTACTACGTTCCCCAACAGTGGCATCCGAGTCAGGTTTTATGCGTTGATGTTATATGCACGAGTAGAACACAAGTGAGTTGTGGGTGATATAAGTCATACTGCTTACTAGCATGTCATACTTTGGTTCGGCGGTATTGTTGGATGAAGCGGCCTGGACCGACATTACGCGTACGCTTACGTGAGACTGGTTCTACCGACGTGCTTTGCACATAGGTGGCTGGCGAGTGTCAGTTTCTCCAACTTAGTTGAACTGAGTGTGGCTACGCCCGGTCCTTGCGAAGGTTAAAACAGCACCAACTTGACAAACTATCGTTGTGGTTTTGATGCGTAGGTAAGAACAGTTCTTGCTAAGCCCGTAGCAGCCACGTAAAACTTGCAACAACAAAGTAGAGGACGTCTAACTTGTTTTTGCAGTGCATGTTGTGATGTGATATAGTCAAGACATGATGATAAATTTTATTGTATGAGATGATCATGTTTTGTAACCAAGTTATCGGCAACTGGCAGGAGCCATATGGTTGTCGTTTTATTGTATGCAATGCAATCGCCCTGTAATTCTTTACTTTATCACTAAGCGGTAGCGATAGTCGTGGAAGCATAAGATTGGCGAGACGACAACGATGCTACGATGGAGATCAAGGTGTCGCGCCGGTGACGATGGTGATCATGACGGTGCTTCGGAGATGGAGATCACAAGCACAAGATGATGATGGCCATATCATATCACTTATATTGGTTGCATGTGATGTTTATCTTTTATGCATCTTATCTTGCTTTGATTGAGGGTATCATTATAAGATGATCTCTCACTAAATTTCAATATAAAAGTGTTCTCCCTCAGTATGCACCGTTGCCAAAGTTCGTCATGCCCAGACACCACGTGATGATCGGGTGTGATAAGCTCTACGCCCATCTACAACGGGTGCAAGCCAGTTTTGCACGCGCAGAATACTCAGGTTAAACTTGATGAGCCTGGCATATGCAGATATGGCCTCGGAACACTGAGACCGAAAGGTCGAGCGTGAATCATATAGTAGATATGATCAACATAGTGATGTTCACCATTAAAAGCTACTCCATTTCACGTGATGATCAGTTATGGTTTAGTTGATTTGGATCACGTGATCACTTAGAGGATTAGAGGGATGTCTTTCTAAGTGGGAGTTCTTAAGTAATATGATTAATTGAAATTAAATTTATCATGAACTTAGTACCTGATAGTATCTTGCTTGTCTATGTTTGATTGTAGATAGATGGCCCGTGCTGTTGTTCCATTGAATTTTAATGCGTTCCTTGAGAAAGCAAAGTTGAAAGATGATGGTAGCAATTACACGGACTGGGTCCGTAACTTGAGGATTATCCTCATTGCTGCACAGAAGAATTACGTCCTCGAAGCACCGCTGGGTGCCAGTCCTGCTGCTGATGCAACCGACGATGCTCAGAACGTCTGGCAGAGCAAAGCTGATGACTACTCAATAGTTCAATGTGCCATGCTTTACGGCTTAGAACTGGGACTTCAACGACGTTTTGAACGTCATGGAGCATATGAGATGTTCCAGGAGTTGAAGTTAATATTCCAGAAGAATGCCCGGATTGAGAGATATGAAGTCTCCAATAAGTTCTATATCTGCAAGATGGAGGAGAATAGTTCTGTTAGTGAGCATATACTCAAGATGTCTGGGTATTGTAATCACTTGATTCAACTGGGAGTTAATCTTCCGGATTATAGCGTCATTGACAGAATTCTCCAATCACTTCCACCTAGCTACAAGAGCTTCGTGATGAACTATAATATGCAAGGGATGGATAAGACAATTCCCGAGCTCTTCGTAATGCTAAAGGCTGCGGAGGTAGAAATCAAGAAGGAGCATCAAGTGTTGATGGTCAACAAGACCACTAGTTTCGACAAAAAGGGCAAATGGAAGAAGAAGGGGAACTTCAAGAAGAACAGCAAGCAAGTTGCTTCTCAGGAGAAGAAACCCAAGTCTGGACCTAAGCCTGAAACTGAGTGCTTCTACTACAAGCAGACTGGTCACTGGAAGCGGAACTGCCCCAAGTATTTGGCGGATAAGAAGGATGGCAAGGTGAAGAAAGGTATATGTGATATACATGTTATTGATGTGTACCTTACTAGAGCTCGCAGTAGCACCTGGGTATTTGATACTCGTTCTGTTGCTAATATTTGCAACTCGAAACAGGGACTACAGATTAAGCGAACACTAGCAAAGGACGAGGTGATGATGCGCGTGGGAAACGGTTCCAAAGTCGATGTGATCGCGGTCGGCACGCTACCTCTACATTTACCTTCGGGATTAGTATTGGACCTAAATAACTGTTATTTGGTTCCAGCGTTGAGCATGAACATTATATCTGGATCTTGTTTGATGCGAGATGGTTATTCATTAAAATCAGAGAATAATGGTTATTCTATTTATATGAGTAATATCTTTTATGGTCATGCACTCTTGAAGAGTGGTTTATTTTTGATGAATCTCGATAGTAGTGATACACATATTCATAATGTTGAAGCCAAAAGATGCAGAGTTGAAAATGATAGTGCAACTTATTTGTGGCACTTCCGTTTAGGTCATATCGGTATAAAGTTCATGAAGAAACTCCATACTGATGGACTTTTGGAACCACTTGATTATGAATCACTTGGTACTTGCGAACCGTTCCTCATGGGCAAGATGACTAAAATGCCGTTCTCCGGTACTATGGAGAGAGCATCAGATTTGTTGGAAATCATACATACAGATGTATGTGGTCCGATGAATGTTGAGGCTCGTGGTGGATATCGTTATTTTCTCACCTTCACAGATGATTTAAGCAGATATGGGTATATTTACTTGATGAAGCATAAGTCTGAAACATTGGAAAAGTTCAAAGAATTTCAGAGTGAAGTTGAAAATCATCGTAACAAGAAAATAAAGTTTCTACGATCTAATCGTGGAGGAGAATATTTGAGTTACGAGTTTGGTCTACATTTGAAACAACGCGGAATAGTCTCGCAACTCACGCCACCCGGAACACCACAGCGTAATGGTGTTTCCGAACGTCGTAATCGTACTTTACTAGATATGGTGTGATCTATGATGTCTCTTACAGATTTACCGCTATCGTTTTGGGGTTATGCTTTAGAGACGACCGCATTCACGTTAAATAGGACACCATCGAAATCCGTCGAGACGACGCCTTATGAACTATGGTTTGGCATGAAACCAAAGTTGTCGTTTCTGAAAGTTTGGGGCTGCGATGCTTATGTGAAAAAGCTTCAACCTGATAAGCTCGAACCCAAATCGGAGAAATGTGTCTTCATAGGATACCCAAAGAAGACTATTGGGTACACCTTCTATCACAGATACGAAGGAAAGACATTAGTTGCTAAGAATGGATCCTTTCTAGAGAAGGAGTTTCTCTCGAAAGAAGTGAGTGGGAGGAAAGTTGAACTTGATGAGGTAACTGTACCTGCTCCCTTATTGGAAAGTAGTTCATCATAGAAATCTGTTCCCATGACTCCTACACCAATTAGTGAGGAAGCTAATGATGATGATCATGTAACTTCAGATCAAGTTACTATCGAAACTCATAGGTCAACCAGAGTGAGATCCGCACTAGAGTGGTACGGTAATCATGTTCTGGATGTCATGTTACTTGACCATGACGAACCTACGAACTATGAGGAAGCAATGATGAGCCCAGATTCCGCGAAATGGCTTGAGGCCATGAAATCTGATATGGGATCCACGTATGAGAACAAAGTATGGACTTTGATTGACTTACTCGATGATCGGTGAGTCATTAAGAATAAATGGATCTTCAAGAGGAAGACAGATGCTGATAGCAGTGTTACTATCTACAAAGCTCGAATTGTCGCAAAATGTTTTCGACAAGTTCAAGTTGTTGAATACGATGAGATTTTCTCACTCGTATTGATGCTTAAAAGTCTGTCTGAATCATGTTAGCAGTTGTCGCATTTTATGAAATTGGGCAAATGGATTTCAAAACTGTATTCCTTCATGGATTTCTTAAAGAAGAATTGTATATGATGCAACTAGAAGGTTTTGTCGATCCTAAAGGTGGTAACAAAGTGAGCAAGCTCCGGCGATCGATCTATGGACTGGTGCAAGCATCTCAGAGTTGGAATATATGCTTTGATAAAATAATCAAAGCATATGGTTTTATACAGACTTGCGGTGAAGCCTGTATTTACAAGAAAGTGAGTGGGAGCACTACAACATTTCTGATAAGTATATGTGAATGACATATTGTTGATCGGAAATAATGTAGAATATTTTGGAAAGCATAAAGGAGTGTTTGAAAAGAGCTTTTCAAAGAAAGACCTCGATGAAGCTTCTTACACATTGAGTATCAAGATTTACCACAGACCTACAGGTCCATAGCTAGTAGCTAGATGGCTTCTTCTCTCTCTTTCATTCTCAATACCATGTTCTTCTTGATGTTCTTGGAGATCTATTCGATGTAATACTTTTTTGCGGTGTGTTTGACGAGATCTGATGAATTGTGGATTTATGGTCATCTTATCTATGAATATTATTTGAATCTCCTTTGAATTCTTATATGCATGATTTGATATCTTTGCAAGTCTCTTCGAACTATTGATTTGGTTTGGCCAACTAGATTGGTGTTCCTGGCAATGGGAGAAGTGCTTTGCTTCGGGTTCAATCTTGCGGTGCTCGATCCTAGTGACAGAAGGGGAACCGACACATATTGTATTGTTGCCATCGAGGACAACAAGATGAGGTTTTCATCATATTGCTTGTGTTTATCCCGCTACATCATGTCATCTTACTTAATGTGTTACTCTGTTCTTCATGAACTTAATACTCTAGATGCAAGCAGGAGTCGGTTGATGTGTGGAGTAAAATTAGTAGATGCAGGCAGGATTCAGATTACTTGATACGGATGTGATGCCTACGTTCATGATCATTGCCTTAGATATCATCATAACTTTGCGCTGTTCTCTCAATTGCTCGGCAGTAATTTGTTCACCCACCGTAATATTTTATATCTTGAGAGAATCCTCTAGTGAACCCTATGGCCCCCGGGTCTATTTTCCATCATATAAGTTTCCGATCTACAATTTTAGTTTCCTATTTACTTTCTTTGCAATCTTTTACTCCCGTTCCATAAACCAAAAATACCAAAAATATTACTTTACAATTTATCCATCTATATCAGATCTCAGTTTGCAAATAACCATGAAGGAATTGACAACCCCTTTGTCGCGTTGGGTGCAAGTTGGTGTTTGTTTGTGCAGGTATTCGGTGACTTGTGCATAGTCTCCTACTGGATTGATACCTTGGTTATCAAAATCTGAGGGAAATACTTACTCTACTTTGGTGCATCACCCTTTCCTCTTCAAGGGAAAAACCAACGCAAGCCAAAGAGGTAGAAGGAAGAATTTCTAGCGTCGTTGCCGGGGAGATCTACCCCAAGCCGAGACATACCAAGTACCCATCATAAACTCTCATCCCTCGCATTACATTATTTTCCATTCGCCTCTCATTTTCCTCTCCCCACTTCTAAAACGATTTTCGAAAAGATTTGCCTTTTCTTCGCACCTCTTCCGTCCTTCTTCTTCGTTTGCTTTTTGTGTGCTCGTGTGTTGGATTGCTTGCCTTGCCACCATTATGAAGGAAATATGCCCTAGAGGCAATAATAAAGTTATTATTTATTTCCTTATATCATGATAAATGTTTATTATTCATGCTAGAATTGTATTAACCGGAAACTTAGTACATGTGTGAACATAGACAAACAGAGTGCCACTAGTATGCCTCTACTTGAGTAGCTCGTTGAATCAAAGATGGTTAAGTTTCCTAGCCATAGACATGAGTTGTCATTTGATTAACGGGATCACATCATTAGAGAATGATTTGATTGACTTGACCCATTCCGTTAGCTTAGCACGATGATCATTTAGTTTGTTGCTACTGCTTTCTTCATGACTTATACATGTTCCTCTGACTATGAGATTATGAAACTCCCGAATACCGGAGGAACACTTTGTGTGCTACCAAATGTCAAAACATAACTATGTGATTATAAAGGTGCTCTACAGGTGTCTCCGATGGTACTTGTTGAGTTGGCATAGATCGAGATTAGGATTTTTCACTCCGATTGTTGGAGAGGTATCACTGGGCCCTCTCGGTAATGCAGATCACTATAAGCCTTGCAAACAATGTGACTAATGAGGTAGTTGTGGGACGATGCATTACGGAATGAGTAAAGAGACTTGCCGGTAACGAGATTGAACTTGCCGGTAACGAGATTGAACTAGGTATTGAGATACCAACGATCGAATCTCGGGCAAGTAACATACCGATGGCAAAGGGAACAACGTATATCGTTATGCGGTTTGACCGATAAAGATCTTCGTAGAATATGTAGGAGCCAATATGAGCATCCAGGTTCCGCAATTTGTTATTGACCGGAGATGAGTCTCGGTCATGTCTACATAGTTCTCGAACCTATAGGGTCCACATGCTTAACGTTCGGTGACGATCAGTATTATGAGTTTATGTGTTTTGATGTACCGAAGGTTGTTCGGTGTCCCGGATGAGATCAGGGACATGACGAGGAGTCCTGAAATGTTTGAGACATACAGATCAATATATTGGAAGGCTATATTCGGACATCGGAAATGTTCTGAGTGGTTCGGGTATTTATCGGAGTACCGCAGAGTTACGAGAATTCGCCGGGGAGTATTAGGGCCTTATTGGGCTTGAGGGGAAAGAGAGAGGAGAGGCTGCACGCCCCCCAAGGCCTAGTCCAAATTGGACTGGGGGGAGGGGTGGCGGCCCCTCCTTCCTTCTCTTCTCTTTTCCCTTTCCTTCTCTCCTACTCCTCTGGGGAATCCTACTCCTGGTGGGAGTAGGACTCCCCAGGGCGCGCCATAGTAGAGGGCTGGCGCTCCCACCCTCCACTCCTTTATATACGGGGGCAGGGGGCACCCCATGACACACAAGTTGATTAGTTGATCTTTTAGCCGTCTGCGGTGGCCCCTCCACCATAATCCACCTCGATCATATCGTAGAGATGCTTAGGCAAAGCCCTGCGTCGGTAGCATCATCATCCTCATCATCACGTCGTGCTGATGGAACTCTCCCTGAGCACTGCTTGATCGGAGTTCTTGGGACATGACCGAGCTGAACGTGTGCTGAACTCGGAGGTGCCGTACGTTAGGTACTTGGATCGGTCGGATCATGAAGACATACGACTACATCAACCGCGTTCTCATAACGCTTCCGCTTACGGTCTATGAGGGTACGTGGACGATACTCTCCCCTCTTGTTGCTATGCATCACCATGATCTTGCGTGTGCGTAGGAATTTTTTCGAAATTACTGCGTTCCCCAACAATGTTATCAGAGCCAGGATTATGCGTAATGTTATATGCACGAGTTGAACACAAAGGAGTTGTGGGCATGGGTATATACATATTGCTTGCGTTACTAGTTCATTCTTGATTCAGCGGCATTGTTGGATGAAGCGGCTCAGACCGACATTACCATACGCTTACGCGAGACTGGTTCTACCGACGTGCTACATACACAGGTGGCTAGTGGGTGTCTGTTTCTCCAACTTTAGTTGAATCAGATTCAATGAATAGGGTTCTTTCTGAAGATCAAAAAGCAATCACTATAGCACTTGTGGTTTTTGATGCGTAGGTAAGAACGGTTCTTGCTCAGCCCGTAGCAGCCACGTAAAACTTGCAACAACAAAGTAGAGGACGTCTAAACAAAGTAGAGGACGTCTAACTTGTTTTTGCAGGGCATGTTCTGATGTGATATGGTCAAGACATGATGAGATATAAATTGTTCTATGAGATGATCATGTTTTGTGGAAGTTATCGGCAACTGGCAGAAGCCTTATGGTTGTCTCTTTATTGCATAAGATGCATGTGCCAAATAATTGCTTTACTTTATCGCTAAGTGATAGCAATAGTTGCAAGAGCAATAGTTGGCGAGACGACCATGTGACGACACGTTGATGGAGATCAAGATGATGGAGATCATGGTGTCATGCCGGTGACGGTAGAGAATACGACGGTACTTTGGAGATGGAGATCAACGCCGCAAGATGATCATGGCCATATCATGTCACATATTTTGATTGCATGTGATGTGTATCCTTTATGCATCTTATTTTGCTTAGTTCGGCTGTATATTTCATGGTATAAGTGTTCTCCCTGAGTATGCACCGTTGCTACAGTTCGTCGTGCTGAGACACCACGTGATGATCGGGTGTGATAAGCTCTACGTTCACATACAGTGGGTGCATGCCAGTTTTGCACACACGGAATACTCGGGTTAAACTTGACGAGCCTAGCATATGCAGATATGGCCTCGGAACACTAGAGACCGAAAGGTCGAGCGTGAATCATATAGTAGATATGATCAACATTGTGATGTTCACCATTGAAAACTACTCCATTTCACATGATGATTGGACATGGTTTAGTTGATTTGGATCGCGTGATCATTTAGATGACTAGAGGGATGTCTATCTAAGTGGGAGTTCTTAAGTAATATGATTAATTGAACTTTAATTTATCATGAACTTAGTCCTGATAGTATTTGCATAACTATGTTGAAGATCAATAGCTCGCGATGTAGCTCCTTGTTTATTTTGATATGTTCCTAGAGAAAAACTTAGTTGAAAGATGTTAGTAGCAATGATGCGGATTTGATCCGTGATCTGAGGATTATCCTCATTGCTGCACAGAAGAATTATGTCCTTGATGCACCGCTAGGTGACAAACCGATTGCTGGAGCAGATCCAGACGTTATGAACATTTGGCGAGCTCCATATGATGACTACTTGATAGTGTAGTGCACCATGCTTTACGGCTTAGAATCGGGGCATCAAAGACGTTTTGAACACCACAAAGCATATGAGATGTTCCAAGAGTTGAAATTAGTATTTAAAACTCATGCCCATGTCGAAAGGTATAAGACCTTTGACAAGCACTTTGCCTTCAAAATGGAGGAGAATAGCTCAGCTAGTGAGCATGTGCTCAGAATGTCTGAGTACTACAATCACTTGAATCAAGTGGGAGTTAATCTTCCAGATAGGATAGTGATTGACAAAGTTCTCTAATCACTATCACCAAGTTACTGGAACTTCATGATGAACTATAATATGCAAGGGATAATGGAAACGATTCCCAAGCTCTTCGTGATGCTTAAATCAACGAAGGTAGAAATCAAGAAAAGCATCAAGTGTTGATGGTTGACAAGACCACTTGTTTCAAGAAAAGGGCAAAGGGAAGAAGGGGAACTTCAAGAATAATGGCAAGGAAGTTGCTGCTCAAGTGAAGAAGCCGAAGTCAAGACCTAAGCCTGAGACTAAGTGCTTCTACTGCAAAGGGACTGGTCACTGGAAGCAGAACTCCCCCAAGTATTTGGCGGATAAGAAGGATGGCAAGGTGAACAAAGGTATCTGTGATATAAATGTTATTGATGTCTACTTTACTAGTGTTTATAGCAACCCCTTAGTATTTGATACTAGTTCAGTTGCTAAGATTAGTAACTCGAAACGGGATTTGCAGAATGAACAGAGACTAGTTAAGGGTGAAGTAACAATGTGTGTTGGAAGTGGTTCCAAGATTGATATGATCATAATCGCACACTCCCTATACTTTCGGGATTAGTGTTGAATCTAAATAAATGTTATTTGGTGGTTGAGTTAAGCATGAATATGATTTGATCATGTTTATTGCTATACGGTTATTCATTTAAAGTGAGAGAATAATTGTTGTTCTTTTTACATGAATAAAACCTACAATGGTCATACACCCAAGGTGAATGGTTTATTGAATCTCGATCGTAGTGGTACACATATTCATAATATTGTAGCCAAAAGATGCAAAGTTAATAATGAGAGTGCAACTTATTTGTGGCACTGCCGTTTAGGTCATATTGGTGTAAAGCGCATGAATAAAATCCATGCTGATGGGCTTTTGGAATCACTTGATTATGAATCAGTTGATGCTTGCGAACCATGCCTCATGGGCAAGTTGACTAAGACTCCGTTCTATGGAACAATGGAGCGAGCAACAGACTTGTTGGAAATAATACATACTGATGTATGCAGTCCAATGAGTGTTGAGGCCCACGGCAGGTATCGTTATTTTCTGACCTTCACAGATGATTTGATTAAGATATGTGTATATCTTCTTGATTAAACATAAATCTGAAACATTTGAACAATTAAAATAATTTCAGAGTGAAGTGGAAAATAATCGTAAGAAGAAAATAAAGTTTCTACGATCTGATCGTGGAGGAGAATATTTGAGTTATGAGTTTGGTCTTCATTTGAAACAATGTGGAATAGTTTCGCAACTCACGCCACCTGGAACACCATAGCATAATGGTGTGTCCGAATGTCGTAACCGCACTTTATTAGATATGGTGCAATCTATGATGTCTCTTACCGATTTACCACTATCGTTTTGGGGTTATGCATTAGAGACAGCTGCATTCACGTTAAATAGGGCACCATCTAAATCCGTTGAGATGACGCCATATGAACTGTGGTTTGGCAAAAAAACAAAGGTGTCGTTTCTTAAAGTTTGGGGTTGCGATGCTTATGTGAAAAAGTTTCATCCTGATAAGCTCAAACCCAAATCTGAGAAATGTGTCTTCATAGGATACCCAAAGGAGAAAGTTGGGTACACCTTCTATCACAGATACGAAGGCAAGACATTAGTTGCTAAGAATGGATCCTTTCTAGAGAAGGAGTTTCTCTCGAAAGAAGTGAGTGGGAGGAAAGTAGAACTTGATGAGGTAACTGTACCTACTCCCTTATTGGAAAGTAGTACATCACAGAAATTGGTTTCTGTGACACATACACCAACTAGTGAGGAAGTTAATGATGATATCATGAAACGTCTGATCAAGTTGCTACTGATCTTCGTAGATCAACCAGAGTAAGATCCGCACCAGAGTGGTACGGTAATCCTGTTCTGGAAGTCATGCTACTAGATCATGATGAACCTACGAACTATGAAGAAGCGATGGTGATCCCAGATTCCGCAAAATGGCTTGAAGCCATGAAATCTGAGATGGGATCCATGTATGAGAACAAAGTGTGGACTTTGGTTGACTTGCCCGGTGATCGGCAAGCAATTGAGAATAAATGGATCTTCAAGAAGAAGACTGACGCTGACGGTAATGTTACTGTCTACAAAGCTCGACTTGTTGCGAAAGGTTTTCAACAAGTTCAAGGGATTGACTATGATGAGACCTTCTCACCCGTAGCGATGCTTAAGTTTGTCCGAATCATGTTAGCAATTGTCGTGTTTTATGATTATGAAATATGGCAGATGGATGTCAAAACTGCATTCTTGAATGGATTTCTAGAAGAAGACTTGTATATGATACAACCGGAAGGTTTTTTCGATCCAAAGGGAGCTAATAAAGTGTGCAAGCTCTAGCGATCCATTTATTGACTGGTGGAGGCCTCTCGGAGTTGGAATAAAAGCTTTGATAGTGTGATCAAAGCATTTGGTTTTATACAGACTTTTGGAGAAGCCTGTATTTACAAGAAAGTGAGTGGGAGCTCTGTAGCATTTCTGATATTATATGTGCATGACATATTGGTGATTGGAAATGATATAGAATTTCCGGATAGCATAAAGGGATACTTGAATAAGAGTTTTTTAATGAAAGACCTTGGTGAAGCTGCTTATATATTGGGCATTATGATCTATAGAGATAGATCAAGACGCTTAATTGGACTTTCACAAAGCACATACCTTGACAAACTTTTGAAGAAGTTCAAAATGGATCAAGCAAAGAAAGGGTTCTTGCCTGTGTTACAAGGTGTGAAGTTGAGTAAGACTCAATGCCCGAAAACTGCAGAAGATAGAGAGAAAATGAAAGATGTTCCTGATATGTTTCCGTCGTATCTACTTCTCCAAACACTTTTGCCCTTGTTTTGGACTCCAACTTGTATGATTTGAATGCAACTAACCCGGACTGACACTGTTTTCAACAGAATTGCCATGATGTTGTCTTATGTGCAGAAAACAAATATTCTCGAAATGACCTGAAACTCCACGGGAGGTCTTAGAAAAAATAATAAAAGATCCTCGCCAAAGATGAAGACCACGGGGCCCACACCCTTCTCAGGAGGGTGGGGGTGCGCCCCCCCTAGGGCGTGCCCCCCTACCTTGTGGGCCCCCTGGAAACCCTCCGACGCCAACTCCAACTCTATATATTTGCTTTCAGAGAAAAAAATAGGAGAGAAGAAATCATCGCGTTTTACGATACGGAGCCGCCGCCAAGCCCTAAAACCTCTCGGGAGGGCTGATCTGGAGTCCGTTCGGGGCTCCGGAGAGGGGGATTCGTCGTCGTCGTCATCATCAACCATCCTCCATCACCAATTTCATGATGCTCACCGCCGTGCGTGAGTAATTCCATCGTAGGCTTGCTGGACGGTGATGGGTTGGATGAGATTTATCATCTAATCGAGTTAGTTTTGTTAGGATTTGATCCCTAGTATCCAGTATGTTCTGAGATTGATGTTGCTATGACTTTGCTATGCTTAATGCTTGTCACTAGGGCACGAGTGCCATGATTTCAGATCTGAACCTATTATGTTTTCATGAATATATGTGAGTTCTTGATCCTATCTTGCAAGTCTATAGTCACCTACTATGTGTTATGATCCGGCAACCCCGAAGTGACAATAATCGGGACCACTCCCGGTGATGACCGTGGTTTGAGGAGTTCATCTATTCACTATGTGCTAATGCTTTGTTCCGGTTCTCTATTAAAAGGAGGCCTTAATATCCCTAAGTTTCCAATAGGACCCCGCTGCCACGGGAGGGTAGGACAAAAGATGTCATGCAAATTCTTTTCCATAAGCACGTATGACTATATACGGAATACATGCCTACATTACATTGATGAATTGGAGCTAGTTCTATGTCACCCTATGTTATGACTGTTACATGATGAACCGCATCCGGCATAATTATCCATCACTGATCCGGTGCCTACGAGTTTTCCACATACTGGTTTACGCTTATTTACTTTCCCGCTGCTACTGTTACAATCACTACAAAATACCAAAAACATTACTTTTGCTATCTTTACTTTTGTTGCCGCTACCACCACTATCATTTTACTTTGCTACTAAACACTTCGCTGCAGATACTAAGTTTCCAGGTGTGGTTGAATTGACAACTCAGCTACTAATACTTGAGAATATTCTTTGGCTCCCCTTGTGTCGAATCAATAAATTTGGGTTGAATACTCTACCCTCGAAAGCTGTTGCATTCCCCTATACTTGTGGGTTATCAAGACTAATTTATGGCGCCGTTGCCGGGGAGCATAGCTCTATTCTTTATGTCACTTGGGATTTATATCTGCTTATCATTATGAAGAACTTGAGAGATCCAAAAACCAAGATCTATCCCTCAACTACGAGGGGAGGTAAGGAACTGCCATCTAGCTCTGCACTTGATTCACCTTCTGTTATGAGTAATCCAGCGACACCTACACCTTCTTCTGCTATTCTTCTGATATGTCGCATGTTATTGATGATGCCACTTCTGCTATGCATGATACTTATGATGAAACTGCTTCTATGTCTGATACTACTGTGCTCCTTGGTGAATTTCTTGATGAACAAATTGCTAGGGCTAGAGAAAAAGAAATTATTGAATCTGAATACGATGATGATAGTGATGATGAAAATATGCCTGTTATCCCTGAGGGTTATCTTTTTGATATGGAATCTTCTGGCGCTATTTTTGCTTGCTAAGATAGATATGAGCTTAAGAGGTTATTAATTAAATGGAACAAAGAATCACTTAGAGATAAAATGAGACCCGACCCTGCTTTTGCTACTTCACCTATATGTGTTCCTGATAAAGATTATGAATTCTCTGTTGATCCTGATATAATTACTTTGGTAGAATCTGATCCGTTTTATGGCTATGAATCTGAAACTGTTGTGGCACATCTTACTAAGTTAAATGATATACCTGCCTTGTTCACTAATGATGAGAGATCACGTTACCTGTGTTTACTCAAAATATTTCCGTTCTCATTAAAGGGTGATGCTAATATATGGTTTAATTCTCTTGATCCTGGTTGTGTGCGTAGCCCCAGTATATGATTTATTACTTCTCTGCTAAATATTTCCCTGCTCATAAGAAACAAGCTGCCTTGATGGAAATATACAACTTTGTGTAAATTAAAGAAGAGAGTCCCACAAGCTTGGGGGAGGCTTCTCAAGTTACTTAATGCTTTGCCTGATCATCCTCTTAAGAAACCCGAAATACTTGATATCTTTTATAATGGACTAACCGATGCTTCCAGAGATTACCTGGATAGTTGTGCTGGTTCTGTTTTCAGGGAAAGAACACTCGATGAAGCTGAAATTCTATTGAATAATATGTTGACAAATGAAAATAATTGGGCACCTCCTGAGCCAGCTCCTGCTCCAATTACCGAGCCTATTCCTAAACCAACTCCGAAGAAGAAAGGTGTTCTATTTCTCAGTCCCGAAGATATGCAAGAGGCAAAGAAATCTATGAAAGAGAAAGGTATTAAAGCTGAAGATGTTAAGAATTTACCTCCTATTGAAAAAATACATGGTCTTAATATACCGCCTGTTGAAGAAACATATGATCTCAATTATTTATTTGTTGAATAACCTCCTGACCCTGATATCCCGACATAGGTAGTAAAGGTAAATTCTCTCTATAGATATGATAAAGCTGAAGTTCCTCCTACTAAAATTACTAGTCATTGCTTGGATGAGTTTGATAACTTTATGTATAAGCAAGACGACTTCAATGCTTATTTTGGTAGACAATTAAAAGAAAATGCTTATATGATTAGACGCTTGGGTGATTATATGGCTGATATTAAAGATGAACTTAAACTTGTTAGCAAACATGCCTCTATGGTTACCACTCAAGTAGAACAAGTACTTAAGGCTCAAAAAGAAGTGCTTGATGAAATGAATAGTAAGAAAAATGATTATGCTGTTAGAGTGGCTACTAGAACTGGTAGAATGACTCAGGAACCTTTTTATCCTGAAGGCCACCCTAAGAGAATCGAGCAAGATTTTCAGAGAAATAATATTGATGTACCTAGTTCTTCTAAAAAAAGAAAAAGAAAAATGATAGAACTGTGCAAACTTCTAGTGAACCTATTGCTAAACCACCTGATAATCCAAATGATATATCTATGTCTGATGCTGAAACACAATCTGGTAATGAACATGAACCTAATGAAAATATTAATGATGATGTTCATGATGATGCTCAACCTAGTAATGACAATGATGTGGAAATTGAACCTACTATTGATCTTGATAACCCACAATCAAAGAATCAACGTTATGATAAAAGAGACTTTGTCGCTAGGAAACATGGTAAAGAAAGGGAACCTTGGGTTCAAAAACCCATGCCTTTTCCTCCCAAACCATCCAAGAAAAAGGATGATGAGGATTTTGAGCACTTTGCTGAAATGATTAGGCCTATCTTTTTGCGTATGCGATTAACTGATGTGCTCAAAATAAATTCTTATGCTAAATATATGAAGGATATCATTACTAATAAAAGAAAGATACCGAAAGCTGAGATTTCCACCATGCTTGCTAATTATACTTTTAAGGGTGGAATACCAAAGAAACTTGGAGCCCCCGGAGTACCTACTATACCTTGCTCCATTAAAAGAAATTATATTAAAACTGCTTTATGTGATCTTGGAGCCGGTGTTAGTGTTATGCCTCTCTCTTTATATCATAGACTTGACTTGAATAAGCTGACACCTACTGAAATATCTTTGCAAATGGCTGATAAATCAACTGCTATACCTGTCGGTATTTGTGAAGATGTGCCTGTTGTGGTTGCAAACGTTACTATTTTAACGGACTTTGTTATTCTTGATATTCTCAAGGACGATAGTATGTCTCTTATTCTTGGAAGACCCTTTTTGAATACTACAGGGGCTGTTATTGATTGCACCAAAGGCAATGTCACTTTACATGTTAATGGTAATGAGCATATGGTACACTTTCCGAGGAAACAACCTCAAGTCCACAGTATCAATTCTATTGGAAAAAATCCAACCATTACTATTGGAGATTTTGAATTTCCTCTTCCTACAGTCAAGAAGAAATATTATATACTTATTATAGGGGATGTGCATATCCCCGTTGAGGTAACTTAGTGTTATTCGAAATTTCTCCGGTTTCATGATTATCGGAATGAGTTTGTTAACAAGACTTGATCAACCTTGTTAGTGGATTCTTTTTGATGAGCATGAGATGGATGAAACTAGAAGCACAACCTTCTGTACCCTCTCTATATTTTCTGTTAATTAGTAGAAATAAAGTAAAAATAGTTTTTTTTGTCTGTTTCCTGGCTTATCCGTGCAATATAAAAATATCCCAAAAATAAAATTCCTCATAATGACATGCCAATTTAATATGATTTTTTCGGGAATATTTGAGGATTTACTGTGAAAAAATCATCGCGGGAGGAGCTGCCACCTGGCCACGAGGGTAGTGGGCGCGCCCCCCCTATAGGGCGCGCCCCCCTACATCGTGGGCCCACGGTGGCCCTCCTCCACTTATCCCAACACCCATCTTCTTCCTCTGTCTCACACAAACCCGAAAAACCATCTCAAGCACGAGTTCCAGCCCTCTTTGCTGCCATTTTCGATCTCCATGCTCAAAGCACCTCTCACAAAACTGCTTGGGGAGATTGTTCCTTGGTATGTGACTCCTCCATTGGTCTAATTAGTTTTTGTTCTAGTGCTTTATTCATTGCAAATTTATGCTGCATAGGTGACCAAGTTCTTGAGCTTGCATGTCAAATTTATATGGTTCCAAGTAGTTCTAATGCTTGATATAGGCTCTAGGCACTTGTAGGAGTAGTTGCTATCAGTTTTATTGAAGTTGGTTTACTTTGTTTGAAGTTACTAAAAATTTCAGATTATTTTAGAAAAATAACGAGGAGATTCTTGAGGGGCTCATCAAGCCAAAGCTCAAAGGAAAAGGCACCGAAGCCTAAGTATAATCTGCCTTGCACCGCGGAGATTCGGGCGTGTGAATGGCCTTCCAAAGATTTCTTGAGAGCAGCCGGTATCTATGAAGATTTTCATGAATTGGCTCACAATGCAGGCCTCACTGCTTTCCTCCATGACCAATGCAATTAGTATCTCTTACTCACAAATACCTTTGTGCAAAACTTTCAATTTCATTCTAGGAACTCACCACCTACAGTGGAGTTTCATTTATATGATGAGCATAAGGTGATGTCACTTTATGACTTCTGTCGGATCTGTTTAGTCCCTTTTGAGGGCAAGACAGAAGAACCACAACATGATGATGTGGAGGGATTTATTAATAATATCACTGTAGGAGAAACCAGGAAGGTTTCCGATGCATGAATCACTGGCATACATTTTCCTGTTTACGTTACTTTGCATTATTTGCTAGTCGTTTTTTAATTGGACGCGGAAACTGTGGAAACCTTAGTATCCCTGATATAATTATTCTACTTCAAGGTTTATACAGTGATAACACTTTTAGTATGGGCGGTATTATTGCTAGACGGGTAAATATGAACCATACTAAGGGCCCCATCTTTGGAGGCATTTATGCTACACGCCTAGCTGCACATTTTAACATACCTATTAGGCATGCTGAGAAGGAAGAAAAGGTGCTGCCCCATGTTTATCTAGATCGTAAAAGTATGGTAGCACATGATTTCATTATTAAGAATAGGGCAGTGGAGCTTCAATATCAATTGTTCTTTAATAAACATCATCCTGAGACTATTACCTTGCCTGCTCCTTCTTTGTTTGATTTGATTGCAGGCACGTACCTTGTTCCGTTGACGGCTATTCACGCCTACCGGAACCCTGCACCAACCGAGGAGCCAGAACAGGAACCACAAGATGAGCCTCCACGACAATCTGTTTATTCTTGGGATCCAGAGATGACTGTCATCCAGTGGCAGTCAGAGTCTTCTTCTTCATCACAGTATGATCCCAACTATTCTTCATCACAGTACGACCCCAAAAACTATTATTATGGATATCCCCCAGGCCAACCGTGGCCATAGACCAACTTAGGCCAAAAGCCTAAGCTTGGGGGAGTACGTATTTCTCACCGACATTACATTTATGTTCACACACACTCATTGCTAGATGTCGGTGCTCATACTTTTTCATTATAATATCCATGCTAGTTTATTTTCCTTTTTCTGCTTTCTTCTTGTGTGCTTGTTAAACCTTAAGAAAAACCAAAAAAATTAGTAGTAGTTTATTTTTCTGCTGTAGTAGTAATAATTAAAAAGAAAACCCAAAAATATTTCTCGTTCTTCTTTTGCTTGTTGGGAGCTTTCCCATGTAAATAGTTTTATTTCTTTTCTTTTCATTGGGGGTCAGTAGGAGAAGACCATAATTAAATTGTTGAAGTGGCTCTTATATGCATTATTGTTTAATTAACCAAAGAGCCCGTATTGCCTTGTCTTCTCCTGTTTATTGAATGCTCGCAGATTCCAACTTAGTCCAATGCATGTGCACTCTTTATTCACACCGTTCGGTCGTGCAAGTGAAAGGCAATTATGATGATATATCATGGGATGACTGAGATGAGAAAAGCTGGTATGAACTCGACCTCTTTTGTTTTTGTAAATATGATGAGTCCCGCGTTCTTGATTCAGCTTATTATGAATAAACATGCTTGCAATGACAATTAGAGATCGTTGTTTCTTGTGCCATGCTTGATTAGCTATGAGATATAATGATTTACCTTGTGTGCCAACATGCTATTGAGATGGTTATGATGTGGTATGATGGGGTGGTATCGTCCTTTGAATGATTTAAGTGACTTGACTTGGCACATGTTCGTGCATGTAGTTGAAACAAATCAACATAGCCTTCATGATATTTATGTTCATGGTGGATTATATCCTACTCATGCTTGCATCCAATGTTTATTAATTTTAATGCATGTACATGGCTGTTGTCGCTCTCTAGTTGGCCACTTCCCAGTCTTTTGCTAGCCTTCACTTGTAATAAGCGGGAATACTTCTTGTGCATCTAATCCCTTAAACCCCAAAGTTATTCCAGATGAGTCCACTATACCTTCCTATATGCGGTATCTACCTGCCGTTCCAAGTAAATTTGTATGTGCCAAACTTTAAACCTTCAAATAAACATTCTGTTTTGTATGCTCGAATAGCTCATGTATCAACCAAGGTTGTCCTTATCTTCCGTGTTAGGCGGGTTATTCTCAAGAGGAGTGGACTCCGCTCCTCACTCATGAGAAAATGGCTGGTCACCGGGATGCCCAGTCCCATGCTTTATGCAAACTAAATCAAAATTAATTGCAAACAAAACACCCCCTGGGACCTGATGTATGTTGGAGGCACTCGTTGTTTCGAGCAAGCCATGGATTGATGTTTGTTGGTGGAGGGGGAGTATAAACTTTACCATTCTATTTGGGAACTGCCTATAATGTGTTTAGCATGGAAGATATCGCCATCTCTTAGTTGTTATGTTGACAATGAAAGTATACCGCTCAAAATACAATTTATCTCTATTTCAAAACCGAGCTCTGGCACCTCTACAAATCCCTGCTTCCCTCTACGAAGGGCCTATCCATTTACTTTTATGTTGAGTCATCACCCTCTTATTAAAAAGCACTAGCTGGAGAGCACAACTGTCATTTGCATTCATTAGTATTAATTTATGTTGGGTATGACTATGACTGGATCTCTTTTACCATGAATTACAATGTCTAGTCAGTCCTTGATCTTTAAAGGTGCTCTGCATTTATGTTTTGCGGTCTCAGAAAGGGCTAGCGAGATACCATCTTGTTATTCATATTATGATTGTTTTGAGAAAGTGTTGTCATCCGAGATTTATTATTATGACTTGCTAGTTGATTATGCTATTGATATGACACTACTAGGAAAAGGGCTATAGATAGGATTGACACTAATGGCGCACCAGGGAAGTAGTGAGCCACTACTATATACAAATGGCGCACCAGTTGGTGATGCGCCATTAGTGTGGAAGACACTAATGGCGCACCAGAAAACTGGTGCGCCACTAGTGATAAATGTTTTTTTTTTTCATTTTTACATACATACTAATGGCGCATCCTACCTCTAGTGCGCCATTACTAGTTCTAACTAGTAATGGCGCACCAGACATGGAGTGCGCCAGTACTGAATTTTTTTTTGCAAAACTACTATTGGTGCACCGCCTCACAGTGCGCCATTACTAGTTTAAACTACTAATGGCGCACCCTGTAGAAGTGCGCCATTAGTATATATTTTGATATCATGAATATTTTTAAATATCATGGGCACTTTTTGATATCATGAATATTTTTAAATTTCATGGGCACTTTTTGAATTCATGAATATTTTTTCAAATTTGATGATATTTTTTCATATTCAATATGATAAAATATTGAATATTCATGAGGACACTCGATCTCGATCCCCCTCCATCTCGATCTCGACTCCCCCTCCATCTCGATCTTGACTCCCCCTCCATCTCGATCTCGATCCCACCCGCGCCTCCTCTCCCCTCTTCATTTTAAAAAAAATAATAATAAAAAAGTGTATACTACAATTGTTGTTAAACAACAATTATTAATGTTTTTATAAAAAAATATTACTGTTTCATTTTCTAAAAAAATATTACATGCAACAAAAAAATTACTTATGGCGCACCTCTGGCTGGTGCGCCATTGCTATATATATAAAAAAGGATTACTAATGGCGCACCTCTGCCCGGTGCGCCATTGCTATGTAAAAAAAAGATTACTAATGGCGCACCGATCGCTGGTGCGCCATTAGTAAGATTCCCCCTAGCTAATTCCCTCCCTCTCGCCAGATCCCCTTCATCCCTCCCTCGCCCCCTAGCTAATTCCCCCCACTGCCCCGACCCACATCGCCGCCGCCGACCCCCCGCACCCTCCCCCGCTCCCACCGCCCCCTCCCCCGCTCCACCGCCGCTGCCGACCCCCGCACCCTCCCCTACTCCATCGCCGCCGCCGACCCCCTGCACCCTCCCCCGGCCCGCTCCACCGCGGCCGCCGACACCCCGCACCCTCCCCCGCTTTTTGATAATATTTTCAAATAACAAATTTGATGATATTTTCAAATAACAAATTTGATGATATTTTCAATTAAAAATAAAAAACAAATTTGATGATATTAAAAAAAACAAATTTGATGATATATTTTGTTCTAGTCCTCATGAAAATAACAAATTTGATAAGAAACAAATTATTAGATGCAATAAGAAATAATGAAAAAAAGAAGTTACTAATGGCGCACCAGAGGAGGGTGCGCCATTGCTATCAGAAAAAAAAAGTTACTAATGGTGCACCAGAGAATGGTGCGCCATTGCTATGAGTGTTTTTATGGCGCACCCCTCGACGGTGCGCCATTACTAACATTCCCCCCTCTATAGTTGGATACCCGGCCCTTCGCCCGATACCTCCTTCCCTATCCCTTGCCACACCCGCTCCGGCTCCCCCGCGCCGCCGCTCCCCCGCGCCGCCGCTCCCCCGCGCCGCCGCCCCCGCGCCCCCCGACCCGCGAAGCACGTGGCCGCCGGCCTCCCCACAACCAACCGAGGTGCCCAGGAGGACTGCCATCGTCTTCCTCTTCGACTACGAGGACCCGGACGAGCTCGGACGCCCTCGAGCCACCCCTTCGACGCTGCCGCCGACTGCGACCCCTCCGGCGACTGGCCACGCCCGCCCAGGTACCTCTCCTCCTTCCTCCCTCTCCACCCTTCCTCCCCATTCCCTCCCTCCCTAGTTCTTCTTGCTATATGGATCAGAACATATGGAGCATTACTATTGCTATATGGAGCATTACTATTGTTCTTCTCTGAACAATTACCATTCCCTCCCTCCCTAGTTCTTCCTCCCCATTAATTTGCAGGATCTGAACAAGTTTGTAACAGGATGCTCTACAATGTTGATTAGGTGCATTACTATTGCTATATGGAGCAGCAATTTACTATTGCTATATGCTCTAGTTTGTATCAATGTGATTGTAGTTTTTCTTGTCATCAAGTTTAGTTGATGTTTATTTAAATATAGCTTATATGATCAGCCACTCTATGTATGATTGTGGCTTGAAGGTTCTGGAAGAACGTTTTTCCTTCAAATTCTATCTGGTGGCATTGTCCTAGACTCCCTAGTTGTGTTGTTAATTGTGCTTCTATTAAAAGAATTGGGAGTTACTCACTGTACTAGAACTCTGTAGGTTGAATTTTGGTTAACTAATACTATAGTTATGAGAATGTAAGCACCTATTATTGCTACTGATATCATTGGCTCATTGCTGCCTTTGTGCAATGATGAACTGTTAAGAGTGATTTGGAGGATTCAAGATTCTATGAAGCTCTTTTGACATTTAAATCTCAGAACTGAAGGTACTTAATAAACTCAAAAGCATTGATGATAACTCTTGTTTCCTAGAAACAGAGGTAGTTTACATATTGCATTGCTGGTGTTTGTTTATGGTCAGAGTTTAAGCATGTGTAGTGTAGTGTAGTGTAGTGAGCTTGTTCTAGTGTAGTGAGGTCTGAACCATTGCACGATGTAGTGTAGTGTAGTGAGCTCTAAACCATGTTTAGTGTTGAGTACTTCAAGTTTACTGAACCTATTCATTTTTGTGGACTTAGTGAACATGATAAGACAAGCCAGATGCTCTATTTTTAATTAACAGTAATCCATGATCAGCAACAATTTCTTTCCCTAATTTTCAGTTAACAGCAATCCATGATTTTTTTCACCTAAAACTATTAATGATTTTTTGTTGGGTGACCTATTAGATCTGGAATGGAAGCTCACATAAGTTGAGCTAATTTTTGTCCATATGAAAGCAGAGGACCATATGGTCTGTGGCCTTTTCATCCATGTGAAAGTAGAGGCACATTGTGGTGCTAGTTTGCTGGGTTTGGTCTCCGACCATCGTGTCGTGATGATTTTGCAGGTACCCCGAGAGGCCCTTGAGTTTGCCGGAATGTCGATTAACTTCCGTTCCGGAAAATTCGGGTACTCCATATGTCTTATTTTCAGCAAAGCTCATGCTGAAATTTTCCATGAATTTTAGCATGACTTTGCTAAAAATCAGACATATGGGGTACTTGCTACTAATGCATGGGCCGGGGTATCTTAGTACTTAATTAAGTAGGATCAACTGCCTCGCCATTCTTGCTGCATTAAACCATAGGTGGCAATAGAGCCAAGTGATTAGGCCCAACTTAGAATTCTCGTTAGCATCGATAAACCCTAGATGATAAACCCAACATAGGTGGCAATAGAGCCAAGTGATTAGTGCCAAGTGATTAGGATGAAAACTTAACTTCGCTTCTATAGGGTGCCTCGGTGTCGATGAGAACCTAAATGATGTACGCTTAGGCTTTTAGGGTGCCTCGACGTCGACAAAACCTAAATGATGAAAGCATAGGCTTTTAGGGTGCCTCGACGTTGACAAACCCTAAATGATAAAACCTTGGCTTTTAGGTTGCCTCGGTGTCGATAAGAACCTAAATGATGAAAGCTTAGGCTTTTAGGGTGCCTCAGCGTCGACAAACCCTAAATGATAAAAGCTTAGCTTTTAGGATGCCTCGGTGTCGACAAACCCTAAATGATGTAGTTTTGAATTATGAACATAGGATATGTCGTCATCATCATCGGACGACGAAAGGGACGACGAAAGTCTCCCGGCGGAGTGCGACTGGTGCCACAACGATCGAGGTCTGTGCGACATGCCTCACCTGGACGATGATCGGCGCTTCAGCATTAAGCTCGAGGAGACCTTCGAAGTTGAAACGGTACACAACGACGACAAGTGTTATTTTCATAATTAAGCATAACTTCAACTATTTCAATGTGTAATTTTCATCTTTTACAATTCGAGTATAGCTTATCCCATGCCATGCAAGATGCTATGTCTTGGAGAGGATGGATTTTGAAGACCATGAAATTTCTGAAACAAAGAAAATTCACCTAAGGACTCATCACGATGTGGACTTTGAAGTAAATCTATATAATTCTGAGAGCGTAACCCATTTTGGTTGCAAAAATTGGGAAGCATTTTGCAAGATGTATGGTTTTGATGAGGGTATTCTTATCACCATGGATCTTGGTAATCCTGACATCAACCAAGACAATATGGACATTTGGGTCCTTGTTGATACGCCTCCAGTTCTACCGCTATGTGAGTTTCTCAAACATAGTTATTAGCTAATTTATATTGTTTATTTCAAAATAGTTGACAGCTTATTTCCATTGACAGCTTATTTTTATTGTTCAAAGAATGTGCGGGAGATGGTAGACAAAACCCACTACACCGATGGCTCCGAATTAACAACTTACAAGGAGAAAAATCATTTGGTCGGATTTTGTATTGACATTGGGAATTACAATATCTACAATCAAACTCCTCAACATTATGGTAAATACGTGCCACTAGTGCATGTGTTCAACCACGGTAACTACCATGGAGATACCCTGGTAAGATTTTTACTATTACGACATCCGTGCATCTTTTGCATACTTCTAAAACTAGTACATCATTGCTAACTATGATGTTATTACTATGTTTTTCAATAGATAATCCTAGAGAATTGTGTGCCTCATATGATGTATCTGAAAGGTAGTGTTAATGTTTTGAACATACAGCCAGGTCGTCCTACGAATCTCAACTGTCCATACGAGATTTCTAAAAGAAGTGGAGACATGAAAATCAAAGGATGGAAAAAAATGTATGGACAGTCGTAAGGAGCTTCTTGGAAGCAAAAGGAAGCGAAGCGCAAGAATTGGAGACAGGATGTTCTCCATTCTCCATAATGGAGAGTCAGGGTCTATATTGTTTTATGCTATTTTAGCTTAAATAGAGTATTTAGGTCCTGCCTAATACTGATGATCATGTGCTAAGAACAATTAAGTAGGGTTGGTTCGAAGACTATCAAGATGATGATCGTATGACTTGTTATGAATAACGAGTAGAAGTTGTATGATGATGAATAGTATGACTTGTTAGGATTAGTATTACTTCCGACAAACTCGATACTCGCGGTCTCGAGACTTGTAATGTTTTATCTTTGTTCGGTCTTTTGAATTCGGAGACTAATATGATGAATTGTATTCGGAGACTAATCTTCTATTGTATTAGATGAATCTGCTGTTGCTGTGTGCTACTATCTATATTCTGTCAAATAATATATTTTGTAGCATGTGCAAAACTCAGAAAAGTAAAAAAAATAAAACCTAATATTCATACTAATGGCGCATCACTAAAAAATAAAATCCGGGAACATAACACCGATATGACGGAAACTAGGGCGGCAAGAGTGGAACAAAACACTAGGCATAAGGCTGAGCCTTCCACCCTTTACCAAGTATATAGATGCATTAATTAAATAAGATATATTGTGATATCCCAACAAGTAAACATGTTCCAACAAGGAACAACAACTACATGTTCCAACAAGGAACAAACTTCAATCTTCACCTGCAACTAACAACGCTACAAGAGGGGCTGAGCAAAGCGGTAACATAGCCAATCAACGGTTTGCTAGGACAAGGTGGGTTAGAGGCTTGGTTCAACAATATGGGAGGCATGATAAGCAAGTGGTAGGCATCGTAGCATAGGCATAGCGAAAGAGCGAGCATCTAGCAAGCAAAGATAGAAGTGATTTCGAGGGTATGATCATCTTGCCTGAGATCCCGCAAGGAAGAAGAAGAGTCCATGAAGAAGACAAACGGACGAAGTCGAACGAATCCTCACAAACGCGACGTTACCGGAACCAACCCAAAGAAGCAATACCAGAAAGAAGCAAACAATCATGGTGAACAAACATCACATAAGCATGGCACGATGCGCAAACAAGTATGATGCATGTCCGGTTTAATGAGGCATGGCATGGAAAAGTGCACAAGCAATACTACAAATTAAGTGGAGCTCAATATGCAACGAGTTGCATATTGACGGAGCACCACATCAATTATTTAGTTCGATCTCGTTTATGTACCCAACAATATTAAATGTTGTTAAACATGGCAAGAGGGTGAAGCAAATGAAAACTACCTATCTAGGCAAGTTTAAATGAGGCCGGAAGCAACGAACAACAATTCCGGTAAAACCCCATATGCATATATTAGGTTTGGTATTGTTCTGCCCTAAAACCTATTTTAGAGTTGTTAAACATGCAAAGTAAAACCACCATGTTAAACTAGGCATTTTTTCACCCCATTTACATATAAAGATTATTAGGTTCCGAGTTACAATTATTTAGTTATGAAGTAAAGCATGAAACTAGGTGGTTTTCTATAAAAATGCAATTCCCTGGAAATTAGCTAAATTCACAGAGACTGGAAAAAAAAACATCCATGCGCTGAAACTGGCTGGCCCATTAGTGCACAGGGCAGAGGGCTCTCAGGACGCTCACCATGGGCTTCGGCCCAGATCGGTGAGGTGGGACTGGGCCTCGGTCAATGGCCGAAGAGGAGGCAGCCCAAGCGCGCGGAGGCGCGGTCAACGGGTCGAGCGGGGTCGAGGCGCTCGTCTTGGAAGCAAAGGAAGCAGGGGCGCGGCGGCACTGGTGGACAGCGGCGAGGCAGGGGTACTCTGGCGGGTCGGTGGGGTTGGAGCGGACGGGCGGATCCGGCCTTGGGGATCCCAACCTAGCCGGAGGCAGGGTCGAGCTCGGCCAACGGGAGCGGGACTTGGCGCTGGAACTTGGAGGCCGAAGCAGGAGAAGCGGCCATGGCGCGGAGTGGGACTTGGCGGGGGTTCCGGCGACAAGGCGTGAGGCAGGGGAGGCAGACGAGGTGGGACTCGCAGGCGGCGGATCTGGGCGGAGGCGTCCAGGAATAGGGCGCGGGCGCGGACCCAACGGAGACAAGCTTGAGGCGTCGGCCATGGGAACGATGGGGCTCCTCAGGCTTCCTGGGACTTCGGTGGCCATCTGCTCGAGGCTGGAGATGGCTGGCTCCTCGGGATCGAGCTCATCTCGATCTGGAGCTCGGGGATGGGGCTCCTGGCTGACGAGGGGACCCAGGAGGCGGCGCGAGAGGTCGGGCTCCAGGAGGTGCTCGGACACCGCGGGAGAAGAGAAAGGGAGTGGAGCGATGGGTTCCTGGAGCTGCTGATATGGCTTGATGCGGTGGTGGATCGGGCAGTCGTGCCGCTGGAGGAAGGTGGGTGGCGGCGCTGAGTTGGCTCGGGAAGGAATGAGGGGATCCCAAGGCAGGTCATTGGCGGCGGGCAGGAGGATGGATGGGACAAGCGTCCTTAATTTTAGGGTTTGTCCAGATTTAGACTAGGAGTCTCTTATATAAGAAAAGAGGAGGGGTTTAGGGTAGATTCAGACCCTCTGATCGAAATCGGGCGGTCGAGAAAAATATGTTAGGAAGTCCAATTAAAAAAATGGAGACGTTTTGTAGATGTTTGGGGATGATCCGGACACGACGGTGACGACTGCTCGGGTCGGGTTCGGGACAATTTTCGGACGCGCGCGTGAGGAGGGCCGCGGGCTGACGAGAGAGGTTAGGTTGGACCTGGTGGTAGGTAGTGGGCTGTGTAGACGGTCTCGAGCTGAGAGAAAAGAAGAGAGGGAGGCCCGGCGACTGTTTCTGGAGACCGAAAACGTCCGACGTTAGACCGGCTATAATGCCGCTATAGTTAATCGTTGGGGTGTCAAACGAACTCCGAATGCGATGAAACTGGACAGGCTGTCTATCTACACTATAATAAGACCACATGCCAACTTTCATCCCATTCCGAGAACATTTTCCGGCCACTTATAAAATACTATTTCGGACATGCCGCAGGCGCGTGCAAGTGTGTCTGGGCTCATAACGGACAACGGACGGAACTGGGAGACCCGGACTAATGCAAGTTTCGAAAACATGATGATGCAATGCAGATGTTGACATGATAAAATGCAACAGGCAAGCGAATGACATGGCCACGGCAGCGAATAACTGGAAGACACCTGGCACATCGGTCTCGGGGCGTTACAACACTCCACCACTACGAGAGGATCTCGTCCCGAGATCTAGAATGGCACCGGAGGGAAACGGAAGAGGAGAGAAGAGGTAAAACTAAATTGCTTCTTTAACAAACGAGTGAAACCAGAGAACCTTGAAAAGATTAAGCCATTTCGAGAAAAGAATAAAGTTGAGATGAACGAAGTTGATAACTCTTCGTTAGAAAAGAGGAACAAGGAAAATCAAATTAGGACAACACTCCAGTTGAGATGTGATAAGCAACTTGATAAGATGAAAAGAACTTGAGTAGAGGACACAACACTCCGGATAAAAGGATAAGCATGAAAAGATCATGATTTTTACAATTCGAGATGATGACTGAAAAGAGCAATATCACCAAGCCTCCGGAAGAAATGAAAGAGTGGAATGGAAAGAACAAACGGAAACAAGATCTTGGGAGAACATGCTAACAGCAATGTTAGAATTGAGTTGTTGAATTAACACAACAAAAGAACAAAGTTGTAGTGGGCTTACGGAGAAACATCTCCAAATTTATGTGGAGAAAATTATGCCACTAGTGGAACCAATAGATTTGGATTGATATTAACAAGGAGAAGATTAAACTTATTTCAACGGGAGGATAAACGAAGAACTTGGATCATATATTATCACCATTAATAGCAACAGTCCTTAGGGAAAGCTTTTGGTGAAAATATTACCCAAGATAACTCGAATGGCGAGATTGATGGATTTAAAATATCTCATTCTTGATAACTTGTGAATCACGGAGCACGATGGGAAATTATCAAGAAAGACCTAACACCACCTCAAAAGATATGCGTGAAAGAATAGCACTCCGGATTGCAAAATGAAGAATGCTTGAGCTCCTTTGAAAAAAAATCTTAATGAACACTTCGAGAAGAAATTAAATCCTTGATGAAACATCATGTAGAATCTTCATTAAGAACTCCGGTAATAAAATAATTATCCAAAATAATTGAATGATGAAAAGAATAAGATTGAAGCCTTGTAATGATTTAGATAGAGATCTCCATGATAATATAATTGAAAGAGGTTGGACTCCGGGAAAAAGAGAAGATGAAACAAATGAAACCGAGAGTTTGAAGGGCCTCCGGAATAAGAATTAATCATTAGGATGAAACAAGAATAAGAATTACATTATGCGTATCCTTCACCAATTTAAATTGATGACAAACAACGGATTGCAAACAACTTATTCCCGTTGGAATGATTAAGAGAGACATAGCGCAAACTTGAGAAGGTATTCAACGAACCACCTGTAGGATTGGAACAACGAATGAATTGATATGATAACGAATGACAAGAACTCTTGCACGAACCACCGTAAGAATTAAAATGACCGAAGGAAAGATAAAGAAACACCGGGAAGAATTATGAAATGAACGAGGATACTTGAGAGATAGATACAAGTGAACGAAGGGATCACAAACTGATTAGAGAATATTGAATGATACACCGGTAAGATTGGAGAATTATAACTGGAAGCTAAGAAAAAATAAATCTGAGATGATGGGCTCCGGAGAATCAAACTGAAACTACTCTGAATTACTCCGGATGGTTGAAAAGAATATCTCACAATCGCAAATAATTATGAGAGGATGGCAACAAGATAGAATCACGAATCTTGAAGAGAATGGAGCAAGATTGAGAGAAAAATCTTCTTCGGTCTACAAATCCCCGAGAATGATGACGGGAAACACCACCATGAATTATTTAGACACTCCGGAAGAATCAAAACAAAGAGGTTGAGCCAGCGATGAAAAGAATTTGACAGACCTTGGAGAAGTACATCTGACTGATGAAAATTCATTCTTACGTCAAACTTTGAAAATAAATTTGAGAATAGCTTCGGGAAAATAAGAAGAGTCAGGTAAGATCCTGGGAAAAGACCTGTGGGTTAGGGCCCACTCAAAGAAACACCGTTGAAATGATTAAATGAGAGATTGCACCGGTTGAATTAAAAGGCTTGAATGAGATAACATCCTCAAAATAGCTTGAACGGATTAAGAGTGGAAACACGAATCTTCTGAGATATCTTAAGCACTCCGGAACAAAAGAATAGAAAGTGGGGAAAATTAAGAGGTGCACCGGCATAAATAGGCATTGGGCAAAAAGAAAAGGAGTATGATCAATACCAATGCTTGAATTAAATCTACCGGAGAAGAAAAAGAATGATGAAAGATGAGCTAGTAGAACATCTTCATGGAAAACACCGGGTAAGAACATTGACGGAAAAAGGAATGGAGAGACTTCACAATAATAAAAGGATACTTGAATAAGAAATCTGAGTCCTCGAAGAAGAAGGGTGGGTGGGTGGGAAAAAACAAAGACAACTTGGAACGGATGATACAAACACCGTTGAGAAGACTTGAGTTGATCTTGCGAATGTTGAAATGATCGGATCCACTTGAAGAGAGACATGCCGGTGAGAAGAATTGACATGACAATCTCAATAAACGAGAAGGATTAGTATTCACATAGGAATATGAGAACACCATTTGGGGAAGGTATGGAATCAACATTTGACTTCGAATCAACTCGAATACCACAACTCAAAACGAAAACAAAGGATTGTCTTGCGGAATAAGCTGGAACAAACTTATGATAGAGATTTCGTCCGAAGTTTTCATGGTGGGGCCTACATGGGCTCGATCGTACGACACCATCATGTACAAGGCAGTGCAAATGACATACGAAGCGTCCCCGAGTCGGCATAGCCAAGGACTCTTTAAGACACAACGAGACCACTATAAAACCGACCATGAATAGGCGGACCACTAGACGTCGAACCCCAATTTCATATCGTACATATGTCGGAAAGAAATCCTAAGAGCTACTTGAATTCCCACTTATAAACTCCCAAAATTTTCTGGTTATGCAATCAGGTGTTGGGGATACAGGGGAAGCATAATATCTCACCCAAAACTAGCAAATTCTACATCCAGCTGTATCCATCCTTCAACACATAACCAAGAAACCTTCGGAAATTGTCTACCTCAACCTTCGAAAAGCATCCGTTATACGAGTTATGGCGATACTCCCGAACTCCCGCCCCAGTACTGGGTGGCGTCGAGGTTATCTCACAAACGAACTGCATAAAAGAGATTTTCGATGTCGGCGAAACTAAACTCAGGTATTCCAGAACTGCAACGATAAAATTGTGACGACAACACCTCGGAGCTCAACTCCCCGGGACACTGCCACAAAACCCCTGACAGGAGGCACCAAGACAATGTTCTCATCATAAAACCATCAGAACGATTCCAAGATACCTGCGTGATCCTAAAAAAAATATTTTAGTGAAATTTGAGAAGAGAAGAGTCAAAACTCTACGTCAGGATGCCTTACCAGAGCGATGAGGAGACTAGTAAGTAAAAAAGAATTCCTAAACTCTCCGATATATATAATCCTAAATGACTCAAAACATTTTTCTAGACTCAACTCGTCCGCTAATTCGATCAAGTAATGGGGCTCCTATGGTCGGGGAAGGCTCTGATTACCAACTTGTAACGCCCTCGATGCGGCTATATCTCCCACGTGTCGAAGCATGACTTAGAGGCATAACCGCGTTGAAAGCAATGTCGCAACTGAGGTAATCTTCACACAACCCATGTAATACATAAGGGAAAAGAGACATAGTTGGCTTACACTCGCCACTTCACACAAATACATGAATAAAGCATTACAACATCCAAATACAATCAAGGTCCGACTACGGAACCAAAATAAAAGAAGAACCCCAAATGCGACAAGGTCCCCGATCGACCCCAACTGGGCTCCACTACTGATCAACTAGAACGAACCAACACAAAGGACAAGATCTTCATTGAGCTCCTCCTGAGCTTGGTTGCGTCATCTGCACGGACTTATCAGCACCTGCAAGCTGGTTTGGAAGTATCTGTGAGCCATGGGGACTCAGCAATCTCGCACCCTCGCGATCAAGACTATTTAAGCTTATGGGTAAGGTAAAAGGTATGAGGTGGAGCTGCAGCAAGTGACTAGCGGTCGATAAAAGTATGATCAAGAAGTGATCCTAGAACAACCTACGTCAAGCATAACTCCAACACCGTGTTCACATCCCGGACTCTGCCGGAAAGAGACCATCACGGTTACACACGCGGTTGATGCATTTTAATTAAGTTAAGGTTCAAGTTATCGACAACCGGACATTAAAAAATTCCCATCTACCCATAACCGCGGGCACGGCTTTCGAAAGTTCAAATCCCTGCAGGGGTGTCCCAACTTAGCCCATGACAAGCTCTCACGGTCAACGAAGGAATAGACCTCCTCCCGAGACATTCCGATCAGGCTCGGTATCCCGGTACTACAAGACATCCTCGACAATGGTAAAGCAAGTCCAGCAAGACCACCCGCTGTGACGACAAATCCCGATAGGAGCTGCACATATGTCGTTCTCACGGCACACCGGATAAGCTAAGTGTACAGGAGCCGACGTAACCCAAGCTGCCAATGGATGGCCCTGCATGGTGTTCTGGGTTGGACCAACACTCAGAGGAGCACTGGCCCGGGGGGGTTAAAATAAGATGACCCTTGGGCTGGCCTAACCCAAGGGAAAAAGAGGCTAGGGGGAAAATGGTAAAACCAAGGTTCGGCCTTGCTGCAGGAGTTTTATTCAAAGCGAACTTTCAAGGGGTTCCCATTATAACCCAATCGCATAAGGAACGCAAAATCCGGGAACATAACACCGATATGACGGAACCTAGGTCGGCAAGAGTGGAACAAAACACTAGGCATAAGGCCGAGCATTCCACCCTTCACCAAGTATATAGATGCATTAATTAAATAAGATATATTGTGATATCCCAACAAGTAAACATGTTCAAACAAGGAACAACAACTCCATGTTCCAACAAGGAACAAACTTCAATCTTCACCTGCAACTAACAACGCTATAAGAGGGGCTGAGCAAAGCAGTAACATAGCCAATCAACGGTTTGCTAGGACAAGGTGGGTTAGAGGCTTGGTTCAACAATATGGGAGGCATGATAAGCAAGTGGTAGGCATCGTAGCATAGGCATAGCGAAAGAGCGAGCATCTAGCAAGCAAAGATAGAAGTGATTTCGAGGGTATGATCATCTTGCCTGAGATCCCGCAAGGAAGAAGAATGAGTCCATGAAGAAGACAAACGGACGAAGTCGAACGAATCCTCACAAACGCGACGTTACCGGAACCAACCCGAAGAAGCAACACCAGAAAGAAGCAAACAATCATGGTGAACAAACATCACATAAGCATGGCACGATGCGCAAACAATCATGGTGAACAATCAACGGTTTGCTAGGACAAGGTGGGTTAGAGGCTTGGTTCAACAATATGGGAGGCATGATAAGCAAGTGGTAGGCATCGTAGCATAGGCATAGCGAAAGAGCGAGCATCACATAAGCAAAGATAGAAGTGATTTCGAGGGTATGATCATCTTGCCTGAGATCCCGCAAGGAAGAAGAATGAGTCCATGAAGAAGACAAACGGACGAAGTCGAACGAATCCTCACAAACGCGACGTTACCGGAACCAACCCGAAGAAGCAACACCAGAAAGAAGCAAACAATCATGGTGAACAAACATCACATAAGCATGGCACGATGCGCAAACAAGTATGATGCATGTCCGGTTTAATGAGGCATGGCATGGCAAAGTGCACAAGCAATACTACAAATTAAGTGGAGCTCAATGTGCAACGAGTTGCATATTGACGGAGCACCACATCAATTATTTAGTTCGATCTCGTTTATGTACCCAACAATATTAAATGTTGTTAAACATGGCAAGAGGGTGAAGCAAATGAAAACTACCTATCTAGGCAAGTTTAAATGAGGCCGGAAGCAACGAACAACAATTCCGGTAAAACCCCATATGCATATATTAGGTTTGGTATTGTTCTGCCCTAAAACCTATTTTAGAGTTGTTAAACATGCAAAGTAAAACCACCATGTTAAACTAGGCATTTTTTCACCCCATTTACATATAAAGATTATTAGGTTCCGAGTTACAATTATTTAGTTATGAAGTAAAGCATTTTAACATGGCATAGGAGCAAATTTAATCAAACAACATTTTAAACATTTTGAACCTGGATGAAAGTTGGATATTATGAATCTAGACAAAATTCTAAGCAAGTTTCATGTATAATTTATTTAGATCCGATGCACGGTTGTGAAGTTATTAAATGCATGAAACTAGGTGGTTTTCTGTAAAACTGCAATTCGCTGGAAATTAGCTAAATTCACAGAGACTAGAAAAAAAACATCCACGGGCTGAAACTGGCTGGCCCATTAGTGCACAGGGCAGAGGACTCTCAGGAGGCTCACCATGGGCTTCGGCCCAGATCGGTGAGGTGGGACTGGGCCTCGGTCAATGGCCGAAGAGGAGGCGGCCCAAGTGCGCGGAGGCGCGGTCAACGGGTCGAGCGGGGTCGAGGCGCTCGTCTTGGAAGCAGAGGAAGCAGGGGCGCGGCGGCACTGGTGGACAACGGCGAGGCAGGGGTACTCCGGCGGGTCGGCGGGGTTGGAGCGGACGGGTGGATCCGGCCTTGGGGATCCCAACCTAGCCGGAGGCAGGGTCGAGCTCGGCCAACGGGAGCGGGACTTGGCGCTAGAACTTGGAGGCCGAAGCAGGAGAAGCGGCCATGGCGCAGAGTGGGACTTGGCGGGGGTTCCGACGACAAGGCGTGAGGCAGGGGAGGCAGACGAGGTGGGACTCGCAGCCGGCAGATCTGGGCGGAGGCGTCCAGGAACAGGGCGCGGGCGCGGACCCAACGGAGACAAGCTTGAGGCGTCGGCCATGGGAACGATGGGGCTCCTCGGGCTCCCTGGACTTCCGTGGCCATCTGCTCGAGGCTGGAGATGGCTGGCTGCTTGGGATCGAGCTCATCTCGATCTGGAGCTCGGGGATGGGGCTCCTGGCTGACGAGGGGAGCCAGGAGGCGGCGCGCGAGGTCGGGCTCCAGGAGGTGCTCGGACACCGCGGGAGGAGAGAAAGGGAGTGGAGCGATGGGTTCCTGGAGCTGCTGATACGGCTTGATGCGGTGGTGGATCGGGCAGGCGTGCCTCTCGAGGAAGGAGGGTGGCGGCGCTGAGTTGGCTCGGGAAGGAATTAGGGGATCCCAAGGCAGGTCGGTGGCCGCGGGCAAGAGGATGGATGGGACAAGGGTCCTTAATTTTAGGGTTTGTCCAGATTTAGACTAGGAGTCTCTTATATAAGAAAAGAGGAGGGGTTTAGGGTAGATTCAGACCCTCTGATCAAAATCAAGCGGTCGAGAAAAATATGTTAGGAAGTGCAATTAACAAAATGGAGACGTTTTGTAGATGTTTGGGGATGATCTGGACACGACGGTGACGACTGCTCGGGTCGGGTCCGGGACAATTTTCGGACGCGCGCGTGAGGAGGGCCGTGGGCTGACGAGAGAGGTTAGGTTGGACCTGGCGGTAGGTAGTGGGCTGTGTAGACGGTCTCGAGCTGAGAGAAAAGAAGAGAGGGAGGCCCGGCGACTGTTTCCGGAGACCGAAAACGTCCGACGTTAGACCGGCTATAATGCCGCTATAGTTAATCGTTGGGGCATCAAACGAACTCTGAATGCGATGAAACTTGACAGGCCGTCTATCTACACTATAATAAGACCACACGCCAACTTTCATCCCATTCCGAGAACATTTTCCGGCCACTTATAAAATACTATTACAGACATGCCGCGGGCGCGTGCAAGTGTGTCTAGGCTCAGAACGGACAACGGACGGAACTGGGAGACCCGGACTAATGCATGTTTCGAAAACATGATGATGCAATGCAGATGATGACATGATAAAATGCAACACACAAGCGAATGACATGGCAACGGCAGCGAATAACTGGAAGACACCTGGCATATCGGTCTCGGGGTGTTACACCCTGGAAACCCGCCGACGCCAACTCCAACTCTATATATTTACTTTCGGAGAGAAAAAAATAGGAGAGAAGAAATCATCGTGTTTTACGATACGGAGCCGCCGCCAAGCCCTAAAACCTCTCGGGAGGGCTGATCTGGAGTCCGTTCGGGGCTCCAGACTGGGGGATTCATCGTCGTCGTCATGATCAACCATCCTCCATCACCAATTTCATGATGCTCACCGCCGTGCGTGAGTAATTCCATCGTAGGCTTGCTGGACAGTGAAGGGGTGGATGAGATTTATCATGTAATCGAGTTAGTTTTGTTAGGGTTTGATCCCTAGTATCCACTATGTTCTGAGATTGATGTTGCTATGACTTTGCTATGCTTAATGCTTGTCACTAGGGCCCGAGTGCCATGATTTCAGATCTGAACCTATTATGTTTTCATGAATATATGTGAGTTCTTGATCCTATCTTGCAAGTCTATAGTCACCTACTATGTGTTATGGTCTGGCAACCCCGAAGTGACAATAATCAGGACCACTCCCGGTGATGACCGTGGTTTGAGGAGTTCATGTATTCACTATGTGCTAATGCTTTGTTCCGGTTCTCTATTAAAAGGAGGCCTTAATATCCCTAAGTTTCAAATCGGACCCCGCTGCCACGGGAGGGTAGGACAAAAGATGTCATGCAAGTTCTTTTCCATAAGGACGTATGACTATATACGGAATACATTCCTACATTACATTGATGAATTGGAGCTAGTTCTGTGTCACCCTATGTTATGACTGTTACATGATGAACCGCATCCGGCATAATTATCCATCACTGATCCTGTGCCTACGAGTTTTCCATATACTGGTTTACGCTTATTTACTTTCCCGCTGCTGCTGTTACAATCACTACAAAATACCAAAAACATTACTTTTTCTATCTTTACTTTTGTTGCCGCTATCACCACTATCATATTACTTTGCTACTAAACACTTTGCTGCAGATACTAAGTTTCTAGGTGTGGTTTAATTGACAACTCAGCTGCTAATACTTGAGAATATTCTTTGGCTCCCCTTGTGTCGAATCAATAAATTTTGGTTGAATACTCTACCCTCTAAAGCTGTTGCGATCCCCTATACTTGTGGGTTATCAATTCCCTATGCTTCAACCATAGGCTCTATCATGTATGCAATGCTGTGTACCAGACCTGATGTGGGCCTTGCTATATGTCTAGCAGGGAGGTACCAAAGTAATCCAGGAGTGGATCACTGGACAGCGGTAAAGAACATCCTGAAGTACCTGAAAAGGAGTAAGGATATGTTTCTCGTTTATGGAGGTGATAAAGAACTCATCGTAAATGGTTACGTTGATGCAAGCTTTGACATTGATCCGGACGATTCTAAATCGCAAACCGGATACGTGTTTGCATTGAACGGTGGAGCTGTCAGTTGGTGCAGTTCTAAACAAAGCATTGTGGCGGGATCTACATGTGAAGCGGAGTACATAGCTTCTTCAGAAGCAGCAAATGAAGGAGTCTGGATGAAGGAGTTCATATCCGATCTAGGTGTCATCCCTAGTGCATCGGGTCCAATGAAAATCTTTTGTGACAATACTGGAGCAATTGCCTTAGCGAAGGAACCCAGATTTCACAAGAGAACCAAGCACATCAAGAGACGCTTCAATTCCATCCAGGATCTAGTCCAGGTGGGACACATAGAAATTTGCAAGATACATACGGATCTGAATGTTGCAGACCCGTTGACTAAGTCTCTTCCACGAGCAAAACATGATCTGCACCAAGGCTCCATGGGTGTTAGAATCATTACTGTGTAATCTAGATTATTGACTGTAGTGCAAGTGGGAGACTAAAGAAAATATGCCCTAGAGGCAATAATAAAGTTATTATTTATTTCCTTATATCATGATAAATGTTTATTATTCATGCTAGAATTGTATTAACCGGAAACATAATACATGTGTGAATACATAGACAAACAGAGTGTCACTAGTATGCCTCTACTTGACTAGCTCGTTGATCAAAGATGGTTAAGTTTCCTAGCCATTGACATGGGTTGTCATTTGATTAACGGGATCACATCATTAGGAGAATGATGTGATTGGCATGACCCATTCTGTTAGCTTAGCACACGATCGTTTAGTATGTTGCTATTGCTTTCTTCATGACTTATACATGTTCCTATGACTATGAGATTATGCAACTCCCGTTTACCGGAGGAACACTTTGTGTGCTACCAAACGTCACAACGTAACTAGGTGATTATAAAGGTGCTCTACAGGTGTCTCCAAAGGTACTTGTTGGATTGGCATATTTCGAGATTAGGATTTGTAACTCCGATTGTCGGAGAGGTACCTCTGGGCCCTCTCGGTAATGCACATCACTTAAGCCTTGCAAGCATTGCAACTAATGAGTTAGTTGCGGGATGATGTATTATGGAACGAGTAAAGTGACTTGCCGGTAATGAGATAGAACTGGGAACAACGTATATTGTTGTGTGGTCTGACTGATAAAGATCTTCATAGAATATGTAGGAGCCAATATGAGCATCCAGGTTCCGCTATTGGTTATTGACCGGAGACGTGTCTCAGTCATGTCTACATAGTTCTCGAACCCGTAGGGTCCGCTATTATTTTGATGTACCGAAGGTTGTTCAGAGTCCCAGATGTGATCACGGACATGACGAGGAGTCTCGAAATTGTCGAGACATGAAGATTCATATATTGGAAGCCTATATTTGGATATCGGAAGTGTTCTGGGTAAAATCGGGAATTTACCTGAGTACCGGGAGGTTACCGGAACCCCCCGAGAATCAAATGGGCCTTAGTGGGCCTAGGTGGATACCGAACAGATTCAGATGGTCATTTTGGCAGGCTTGTATTATTGATAGTGGAGAGTGTCTCGACCACTGCATCATAACACAAATTAGAAGGGGAACCAAATAGATTAATCATGAGTTATTGGCATATTACCTGGCCTAGATTTATTGGAAAGAAACAATGGGGTTGCCTTGCTGTTTTCAGAGTTTGTCTTCTTATCTTCAGCAGGCTACACCAAATTAAGACACTAGCATTGCTATCATTGGCCAAGTCAGATAATAGGAAAGCAACATTGGCACAACGAACGTTTGGGCAACTAGCCAACACAAAATTAACACAATATGGCACAACTATCATCAGCCAGGTAAGGTAATGCGAAAGAAACATTGACACAATGAATGAATGGGCAACCAGAGCAGCACTACAATTCAGTAATGTGCATGATATGAGATAGTACACTAATGCAGCTCAGTATGCAAAACTACCAGGCAGTTTTCTTTACAAAAATCAACATTGGAGCCTTTAACATTTTTCTACAACTAATTTTAGATGAGACACAGGTTGGATTCACGCCGGTTAACAAAATACATGCTGATGTAAAAATATAGTGATATACAACAGGTACTTACATCAGCATTGGAGCATAGAGAATTCCGGCAAGATATTTTCCTCGAATACAATCCCAATTAAGGAAATCTTCTATCATTTAACCTTATTTTCTAAAAGAGGGATGGGTAAGAAACATGTAGAAAATATGATCAGAATGCTATAAAATTTCATGATGCGAGGATACACACACGCTTCTTAGAATGGAGTTGACATTCTTTTGCTGGACTGGAGTGGACTAGTTCTTTGGCCACTAGAATCTGCTTATTATTAGTGGGAGTTGGGATTCTCTGTGCTGGAGCAGTATCTATGAAAAATGGAGTTGGTTTATTATCTCCTGGCATTTGGATCTTTTGCAAAGACCTGGTTCGTAACCCTTCAGATTCTAACATATCCGTCTTCCCCTTGCATGCCTTATATAGAAGAATGGTGCTTCAATTATAAAACATGCTACAACAGAGATGGAGTAGGTACTGAAGAATAGAAAGGCATGACATATTGAAATGTATTCCCTCCATTCGAAAATAAATGGATGGGTCTGGGCGTATTTCAGTTCTAGATACATCCAATTTTATCCATTTCTGCGACATGTAATCGGACGGAGGGAGTATGATGTAAGAGCTAGGGATACAATAGGACAACACAGTAAAAAAACACTGAAAACCCACTGCAGAACCAAAGTAATCAAACCCACTAATACGAGATAGTACACTCATGCAGCTTAGGATGCAAAACTACCAGGCAGTTTTCCTTACAAATATCAACATTGTGGCCTTTAATCATACATTTTGCTACAACTAAATTTAGATCAGGTAAAGGTTGGATTCACGCCGATTAACAAAATACATGCTGATGTAAAAATATAGTGATATACAACAGGTACTTACATCTGCATTGGAATATAGAGAATTTCTGCAAGAATCTTTTCTCAAAGATGATACCAGTGCAGAAATTCTTCTATCTGTAAAGCTTATTTTCTAAAAGAGAGATGGGTAAGAAACATGTATAAAATATGATTAGCATGCTATAAAATTTCATGAGGCAAGGATACGCACACGCTTGTTAAAATGGAGTTGACATATTTTTGCTGGACTGGAGCGGACTTGTTCTTTGGCCACTGGAATCTGCTTATTATCAGTAGGAGTTGGGTTTCTCTGTGCTGGAGCAGTATCTATAAAAACTGGAGTTGGTTTATTATGTCCTAGCGTTTGGATCTTTTGCAAAGACCTAGTTTGTAACCCTTCAGATTCTAACATAGTCGTCTTCCCCTTGCATGCCTTGTATAGAAGAATGGTGCTTCAGTTATAAAACATGCTACAGCAGAGAGATGGAATAGGTACTGAAGAATAGAAAGGCATGACATATTGACATGTATTCCCTCCATCCATAAAAAATGGATGGGTCTAGGCGTATTTCAGTTCTAGATACAATCCATTTCGGCCACATGTAATCCGGACGGAGGGAGTGTGGTGTAAGAGCTAGGGATACGACAGGACAACATAGTAAAAAAACACTAGTTGAATGTAAAACTGTATGCTAGCGGAAAACGTACAGAAAAAACTAAGGCAACATACACATGTATGATTGGGAAACCAAGATGGCATTGCAACACAACACTAGAACAACACTTGAATGTAAAAAAACATGGTATGGTAGACAGATGAAGTACATACTGATGAATAACAATGCATAAGATATTCAGAAGCATCATGTCCAAATTAAGCAGATGGCATTGCGATATAGTAGAATGACAGTACTTGAATTTCAAAACATGTTATCATGAATGGAATAGGTACTGAAAAACAGGAAGGCATGACATATTTATCATGATCAGCATGCTAGGCACATGGCATTGCAACATAGTAGATACACTCCAGGACATTATATGCATGTTGTACCCATATCACGGGCCAAGTTATAGCAAGGACCTTGTGGGGTGAAGAGGATTCAACATCTTTCTGCAAGTCTTCTGAAGAACTGCCTTTACATGTTCCATCATATTGGTATCATTGACATCAAGTTTATTGGCCTTTCCATTGCTCCGTGAGGTTCTTGTGGATATATCAGTGTGTATAATTATATCTGACATGCATGGAAGACAACTAGTAGTTATATTTATGTAATGAGTGCTTGTTGGAGACGACATAAATAGTAGGACTGGGGTTAACTAGCAGCAACAGGTCTCAAAAACTAAAGGGAGAACACAGATGAAAGCTACAGAATATGTATCGTTTGTACTCGAGATTAACTAGATGGCACAGAAAAGTATTAAAGAACAACATAGGTAATACTAGAAGTGGTATAATACTACAATCACCAGCCTGTGGGATAGCATCAGCTGATGGATGATAACTATGGAACAACGTTACCTAAAGAACAAGTATCTTAGCTGAACTATGGAACATCATTAACTCCTGAACAAGACCCGTAAGAGATCAGCATGAATATACAGTGAAATGTGATAATCTATTTTCCATGCTTAGATGAATAACAAAAGCCATAAATGTTGCACACAAGTAAGATGAGGGTACAACCTATCTGGCCGCCATCCAAAGGAGTGAGCATCATGTGCTGACTTGTCGATGGCCCTGTAGTTGTTGTGGCTGTCCATGTCAGACACGCGCATTCGATGCAGGGAAGTGTTGAGTGGGGACTATAGCTCCCTTCTGGTGTATGCTTCCCTTGTTGGAGCATCTGCGGTGAGTCGGAAGACGGTGTGGCTGAAGATGCAGATAACACCTAATGTTAAGAACGACACATCTCTTTGATCTGAACAAATACACTAAGAGATCAACATCAAGGTACGAGAGTGGTCACACGTCTGTTGACTTAGACTAAATTGGGGTCACACGATTTTATTTTATTTTGGTACTGTCCAATCTACGCCGGATGGCTTGATGGCCGTCTTGTGCCTCCCGGCTGACACTATTAGGAATCTTCCCCGAAGAGCCAGCGACCAACGGTAGAGCAGCTTCCCTCCGCCGTCCGTGGCCCCGGCCAAAACCCCGCTCCCCGCCCCACCGCACTGCCGTGGTTGCGCCGCCCTCGGGCCAATCCACAAAGACTCTCCGTCATCCAGATCCGACAGCGGCAGTACCTTGAACCTACGCAACTCTAGGATAGCCTTCTAAGCGCTGCTTCCGCGGCGAACTTCCGGCCCCGCACCCTTACGTTAGACACCAGCCAACCGGCAGCCTAGGAGCTCCGCCGCCTCGAGGGGTGCTGCTTCGCATTGGTAATCCATTGGCCCAGAATAAAAATTCAGACAATTGACACCTAAATAATGTGATTTGAGATGAGGGTGAGACCTATCTGGCGGCATGGTGAAGTAGGTAGGTCCAGCTGCCGAGTCAGAGAGGCCGGCGCGGTTGCGGTGGCCTCCGGCAGCAGGTAAACAGCAATGTCGCGATGGTCGACGGCTACGGGGAAGCATCGCCGGGACTCCGGAGGGATCTGAAGTTGGAGCCGCTCCGGCGCCATGAACAACGACAAGGGGGAATCGGCTCCGGTACAGTTCACGCGGCCGTCTTCCAGGCAGCTCCAGCAGCACGGAGTAAGAGGCACACGGCCCAGTGCACGGCGGCAAATGGACAGCGTCTCCTGCATTAGGGAGGAGGGCGATTGTGAAATTGGTCTGGTGGGGGCGCCATGGAGGAGGGGCTGAGGTTTCGTGGCTCGGGAGAAGGGAGCTCTCGGGGAGAAGGTGATTTGGCGCCCACGATGTATGAATTGGGGGGATTGGGAGGGGAGTGCAACCATGTTTTACAGACGCATTGGTCAGAAATGTGAGGGGGATTTACAGTTCTACCCCTGCCTTTAGGCTTCTTGGCTTGTGTCTGTGTACTGAGGGTCGGGGATAGTAGAGTAACTTTGCTTCTCCCTGAATAGTGGGCAGGAGTGATTTCGGGCGTGTTTTGAAATGTAGTGGGCGCGAGCAATTTCAGGCGAGGAGAGCGCGTTTTGAAATAGTGGGCGGGAGCTATTTCGGGCAAGGAGAGCGTGTTTTGCCGACCATGGTTTATGAATTATTCGGCACATGTCATTTCGGCCGAGGAGAAGGCGCGCTTGGATGAAGTTACGAACCTACCCTCGATGCACAACGGGCCAATTAATGCGTCTCCCACATAGGATGGTAACTTCACGTCTCCCATTTATTTGTTCGGGTGTATTCCACTGAGCAGAGGATGTTTAACGGTTCGTTCAAAATTTGGGAGAACGAGCATCCACGCCTACCTTACCAAGTCGATTTGAATCATATTTAGAAATATTAGCTTGCCACTTCTTTTTTAGATGGAGAGATGATGCTCGGGAGTAATGTGTTTTTACATTCTCGTTGCTAGCGATTTACTATATGACAAATAGTTGACCCACTCAAAAATGGGAATCAAACCCAAAATGAAATATCTCGATTCAATGAAATAGCTCATTCACCAGGTCAAAATAGTGAAGTAAATCCAAAATTGAACACATCAATTGAATAGCATGTTGTACAGTATTATAGTACTCCATGAACATGCTGAAAGTCAAATTAATGAACTTGTTTGATATACGCATATATCTGTTCATGTGTGGATTGCAGACAACATGTTCTCTCAATTTAAATATTTGAATGCAAGTTTACATTGAAACATGGTTTATAACAGTCTTTGATGCATAAAACGCAACCTCCCCCTCTCCCGGACTCCTGCTCTCTCTCTCTCTCTCCGACAATCTTCAATTATGTCGCACACATCCAACACACAAACTTCTTGGTCCTCTCTCTTTCTCTCCATCTCTCTCTCTTTGTGTGTGTGCATGGGGGGGGGTCTTTCTAGTTCGCATGCATATATACTCCATCTATAGGTCTCTCTCGCACACTATGTATGATTCTCTAGTCCAAGCAAGATATCTTGGGTGCACTCATCGTACGCACACAAATTCGTTGGCTCGTTGCCCGTAACTCTCTCATGCACCACTCTGTCGTCTCGGAGCTCTTCCCCCTCTCTCTCAAACTCTCCATCTACCTGGGTCACACATACACATGCATATCTCACTCGCACTCGATAGGCCCATCTAAAACTCTATCTCTCTCCCTCATTCTCTCTCCATCTCACATGCACACACACACACACAATGTCATTCCTAGCTAGCCAAGTATGATGGTCTCTCACTCAATTGTAGGCACACGCTGTCCTCCCTATATGTATATGACTAGCTAATCTTAGTCTCCATCACAAACATGTGCATGGTCTATCTCGATTTCTATCAGGGCATCTTTCTATCGCGCACACACCTCCCTCGATCTCCCACCCATATAGTCCCCTCACGATCTCGAGGGGGTCTCTCTATCACAAAAACACCCTCTCGCTCTCCCCATGCGTCCATGTTCTCCGTGTGTCCCTCTGGACCTTTATTGGACATGTGCTATAGGGGTGTCTCTCTCCGTTGGCCAGACCTCTATTGGCCATGTGCTATAGGGGTGTCTCTCTCCGTTGCAAACAATCACACACTAGCTATCTTCTGTATCTCCTCGCCTCGCTTTTCTATCTCGGAGATGCACGCGTGATATGTTCGCCTAAGAAACGAAAAAACACTCTCTCTCTCTAATTTATCGTTTGTTTTCACTTTCTCTCTCACACACATACTCTTTTTTCACACTTACTCATTCTCCTTCACACGCACTTGATCCCTCTCGACTTAGGCACTCTCCTCGGTCCATAGCATATTGATTTATTGAAAAGTCAAGCATCACAAAGTTTGACCATGTACGTGGAGAAAAACAATTACATATGGAACGACAAATATATACCATTAGATTCACCATATGATGTAGTTTCGTATCACTACAAAAAAAAGACACATCCGTGACATTTTGGGCCGAACGAATTTTTTTCTGTCATACATATGACACTTCTATCATGATAATTGTGACAAAACCTGGTATCATCATAGATGTGGTGGGCTCCTACTTCTATGACAAAAAATCGTGACAGAAAATGGGCTTTTCGTCCTGGGCGGGCCGGAGATGCAGCTGCATGACATTGTTTGGGCGTCCATGACGGAAAAAACCATGCTGAAGCGAGGGCGAGGAAAATTTCGGGGAGTTCCCGGTTACGGTGGGAGGTCGGGGGCCGAGCGATGCGCGCTTCTCTCGTACACATACGCGCGTGTGTGCGAGGCGTTGGGTCTAACTGAACCAGAGCGAGGCGTTGGGCTCTAACTGAACCCGAGCGATTGCACTGCAAGCTACGCGTTACTGAACCCGAGCAATCGATCAATGGCTGTTAACTGAACCTGATCGAGTGATTCCTTCGCTACTGCTGCTAACTGAAGCTGATCGATGCTGCCTCTGGATGAACAATGAGCGTTGCGGGGGGGGGGGGGGGATGAACAGTTCCCGGTGGGGGTGGATGAACAGGACCCCGATCGATCGAGCCGGTTGGGGCTGGATGAACAGGACCCCGTGGTGGGCTGGATGAACAGTAGATGGTTGAGGGCAGGATGAACAGTAGCCCGTGGAGGGGTGGTTGAACAGGAGCCCATGGAGAGGGCTGGTTGAACAGTAGCCGGTGGAGTAGCGCGCGGTGGAGGCTGGATGAACAGGAGCCCGTGGATGAATAGTCACAGGTGGAGTCTGGAGGAGGTCGACGGTGGATGAACAGTAGCTCGTGGAGGCTGGAGGGGTTCGACGGTGGAGATGAACAGTATCCCATGGAGTCCTGTTTTGCGGTATGCCACACCCCTCCCGATGAACAAGACCCCCGTTTCGACCGTAGGAGGTCCGTTTCCTCCGTTTTGCAGTACGCCAGACCCCACCCGATCAACAGGATACCGTTTCGAACGTGGCCGGTCGAACACAAGGCCATTTCCTCCGTTCTGCGGTACGCCAGGCCTCGTTTCCATCACCTGTTCCATCCAAGCCCTCCCGATGAACACGACGCATTTCGTTGCCTCCCCATGAACACGACGCATTCCGTTGCCTCCCCATGAACACGACGACGTTGTTTTTCTGTTCCGACCCAGCCATGTACACGAGCCCTGGCCGTACGTATGCGAGAGTAGGCATTCGAGACCCCGCCCGTATGTACACATACGTGGCCGTATTTTCTTTCTTGCACCCTGGCCACTGTACGTACGTGTACGTGCTACGTGCGCGCCTCTACTACGACACGTGCACGCCTCTACATCGACCAGTATATATGTATGTACACGTTCGCGACCAGAATGACAATGCTACGTACCCTTTGAACAGGTGGGTCCTGACTGTCAGGCACTTCCTTTCGTGCGCAGATGTAGCTGGTGGGTCCCAGCAGTCAGGGGCAAACATTTTTTTCATGAAATACGGTGGCCCTCCCGGTGGGTCCCCGCTATCAGGTGGAGGAATAATTATTTTGAGCGTAATAAGGAGACACTTCCTTGCTGCGGCCGTGGACCCAGCTGTCAGCGTCTCCATGCACAGTACTCTTCCGATGGAAGTTGGTTGTTGACCACATTGACCACGCCGCGTCGAGAGCACCACGGCGGTGGACGACGACGAGGCCTAGGAAGGGGATGATGCAGAGCCGGGGGAAGCCCGCGCCGAGAGGAGTATGAGGGTTCACTGGTTCGGCTGCGGTATGAGGCTGCCGTCGCCGCAGGGCCTGGCCAGCGCTGGGAATAGTAGGGGGCGGTGAGGCCTCCGCGGCAGCACAGCCGGCCACGGGAGGCAGGAGCATGCGGCACGACCGGCGCTGCTTGGGCGGCTGGAGCAAGTAGACCAGAGGTTGAAGAAGCACTACGGCCGTTGGATGGACATCGTACGGTCACTAGAGCTAGAATCGTTCATATTGACTAAGTTGACAAAGCCCTTCGTCCCCGTCAACTTAGTAGGCCCACAAGTCAGCCTCCCACCAAGGTGGGTCCCAGCTAGCCGAGGGAGTATTCATTTTTTGTGCGTAATAAGGAGGCACTTCTGGTGGGTCCGAGCTGACAGCGGGGGGGACGTTTATTTCGCGAAATATGGTGGCCCGTCCAATGGGTCCCAGCAGTCAGGGGGAAACGTTTTTTTTTGCAAAATACTGGTGGCCCGTCCGGTGGGTCCCCGCTGTAAGGTGGAGGAATAATTATTTTGCGCGTAATAAGGAGGCACTTCCTTGCTGCGGCAGTGGACCCAGCTGTCAGCGTCTCCACGCACAGTACTCTTCCGATGGAAGTCGGTCGTTGACAACATTGACCACGCCGCGCCGAGAGCACCACAGCGGTGGACGACGGCTAGGCCTAGGAAGGGGACGACACGGAGCCGGGGAAGACGCGGCAGTGGAAGCACGCGTAGAGAGGAGTACGAGGGTTCACTGGTTCGGCTGCGGTGTGAGGCTGCTGTCGCCGAAGGGCCTGTCCAGGGGTGGGAATAGTAGGGGTCGGTGAAGCCTCCACGGCAGCACAGCCGGCCACGGGAGTCAAGAGCATGCGGCACGACCGGCGCTGCTTTGGGCGGCTGGAGCAAGGAAACCAGTGGTTGAAGAAGCACTACGGCCGTTGGATGGACATCGTACAGTCAATGGAGCTAGAATTGTTCATATTGACTAAGTTGACAAAGCCCTTCATCCCCGTCAACTTAGTAGGCCCACAAGTCAGCCTCCCACCAAGGTGGGTCCCAGCTAGCCGGGGGAGTATTCATTTTTTTGTGCGTAATAAGGAGGCACTTCCGGTGGGTACGAGCTGACAACGGGGGGAACGTTTTTTTCGCGAAATACGGTGGCCCATCCAGTGGGTCCCAGCAGTCCGGGGAAATGATTTTTTCCCAAAATACTGGTGGCCCGTCTGGTGGGTCCCCGCTGTCAGGTGGAGGAATAATTATTTTCCGCGTAATAAGGAGGCACTTCCTTGTGGCTCCCATGGACCCAGCTGTCAGCCTCTCCACGTACAGTACTCTTCCGATTGAAGTCGGTCGTTGACCACATTGACCACGCCGCGCCGAGAGCACCATGGCGGTGGACGACGGCGAGGCATAGGAAGGGGACGACACGGAGCCGGGGAAGACGCGGCAGTGGATGCCCACGCGGGGAGGTGTACGAGCGTTCACCGGTTCGGCTGCGGTGTGAGGCTGCCATCGCCGCAGAATAACAGGGGGTGTGGGTGAGTAGAGGGATGCCCTGGCCAGCGGTGGGAATAGTAGGGGGCACTGAGGCCTGCGCGGCAGCACAGCCGGCCACGGGAGGCGGGAGTAGGCGGCCCGCCGGCGCTGCTTTGGCGGCTGGAGCAAGAAGATCAGAGATTGAAGAAACACGACGGCCGTTGGATTGACATCCAATGGTTACGTCTGCTAGAATCGTTTGTTGATGTATATAATAACTAAAAAAATCTTGCATACGCGTCAACTAAACAGGCCCACAAGTCAGACCACTCCCTCTTTTTTTAATAATTTATATATAGCTCATGGCAACTTCTTGTGCAATTTATTGCAGTCGTTTCTTTTGGTTGGCTAGGGACAATTTCACATATTTCTGTGGGTTCCAAACTATTTTTAATATTGAAATGTCCAGCCAGATTTTAAGTACGTTGAAGATATATTTAAATTAGGTTAATGCCCAATGAAATAGGAATCTTAAAATGTAATAAAATTCAGAAATTATAAAGTAATTGCCAATTTGTCATCTGTTTTTATATTTACAACCCATTTCATATTACTTTCAAAATTTGCAGGCGTCTTGAAAGAGTTGCAGCCCATCAGGGCGTAGAAAAATAAGTTGGCCTGGATTGGGTATGAGTAATTATACAGGTTCAACTGTACAAAGCACGCCTCGAACAGTGCTACTTTGCCTACAGTTAACCAAGGGTGAGGCCGCCAAGCCCCAGGACAGGGCCCAGGCGCCAACCCGCGCATCCACAACCTTCTGAAAGCGGCTTCATCTTGCAACGTGGTCAATAAACAGGATATTCGCTTTAGAGCCATGGAAAAGCATGAACATAATCTTCTGTCCTATTCTCCAAGATGGACGGGCCTTCATTATTTGAGACCACCCATGAATAAGTATCTTTTCACCTCCAAGGGGAATTACGTAGGTCGACATAAACATCATGTTGTGACCAAGCACAAGTCTGACCCGACCATGGTTAGGCATCTGTATAGGAACAATAGAACTCGGCAGTTCTTGTTTCAAGAAGATCACAGCTGTAAAACTGTGTATAAGCAATAGTTTATGAACAACATATATAACAGAAAACAGCTCGTATCATAAGTTTCTCGACACAATTGGACCTGTTCAACGAGTGCAGCAGTGGCACACATATCCCACGTGGCCTTCCACCATTGAAACGCCCCACAAGGACCTCAAGACGATCAATAAAGTGTAGGAAATTGTGGATGTCGATCCAGTCAACTTCAGTGCCATTAGTAACAGCCGAGTTATTATAGAGTAACAAACGAGCAGACTGCTTAACTCTAAAAAAACCTACACGTGCCACCAATTATAAGAAAATATTAGTTAGAAGTAGCATCTTCGTGAGAGATTCATTGCTACTTCTAAACTTAAGTTGTGATTAGTTAGACAGAATAGGTGGATTAAGAAGTAATCGAGGCAACAAGCAAGAACCAGATACAAAACTAACATCGATGAACAATTGCTACGACATCAGGGTGGAAGATCGCAGTGAAGATGAGACCAGGTTCTACTATTTCCATCAACATTCGTGCACCAACTTTCAGTCCGTAACACTTGAGAAAGTTTATCCAAGTTCGGCCATAAAAAAAGCAGCGATCTTCTTGGTTCATGAACCCAACTCGGAACTTATATCCATGGCTTGTCTTCACTGTGACCATTAAACTAGTGTATTCAGTTATGGCAAGGCTGAGCATCTTGAGTACATGTGTTCTGGCAGAGCAAATAATACACTGTAGGAACAATGTATGACCGGGGTGTGTCTACCGTGAAGTTGTGCACTCTAATTTGTGCATATGGCACGTGGACCCCGTTGCCGGTTGCCCCACATATCAGCGAAAGGAAGTATAAAGACAGGAGTAACTAGTTACACATAAATATATTTTTTGACAAAGAGATACTCCCTCTGTAAAGAAATATACAAATCTTTTATATCACAGGCTCACCTTGCCGAGAAATATACTCCCTCTCAATGCACGGGCATTATGGGGGTTCAGCTGAGAATATAATACTCAGATTTTTTTGAGGGATAAAAGCTGCTTTATTGAAGATTGACAGTCATAGGTATACAAATAATTTCGAGGGTTCCAATGAGCCAAAGATGGCTTCCACAGGGCAAAGAAGTAGCAGCTTTTGCGAGCACATGCGCTTCAACATTACACTCGCGTTTTTCATGTATGATCTCCATGGTTTGGAACATTTTCTTCTTCATCTTGATCTCGTCCATAATAACTTTGCTGGGCCCCAAGTATGCCTCTCCGATATGCTTGACTGTTGCTGAACAATCGGTGCTAATCTGAACTTGTTGCAGGTTTAAGTCAAGAGCCAGAGATAGCCCCTCGCAACATGCCATTGCCTCTAGGATCTCTGGATCAGGAACACTTTTGCACACCAGTGCCGATGCTCCAAGGAAGAAGCCTGTATGATCCCGACTCACAACTGCCAGGGCTCCCCTTTCACCATTGCGAGATAACGCAGCATCAACATTCATCTTTGCCCAACCAACAGCAGGAGGAGGACACCACTTCTGCACTGAGCTAGTGCTTCTCGAAACCAGGTTCTGGACTTGGGCCGCAGGCTGACCCTACATGTTTGGGGGCCCATGTGTTCTACCCCAGCGCTTTTCATATTGCAAGCGATCAGTACAGCGCTGGTTTTAGATGCTGTCGCAAGGCAAATACACAAAATTGAATAAAGCACGTCAGCTGTTGGAATGAAATCGAATGACGGTTCCTAACCAACAATTAGAGTTGCAATTCTATCAACGATATACCATGTGATAAGTAATACTATCGTACTACTTATACACACAGGACACTTGTTTCACCATGCCAGATTATTACATCAAAATCTCTCGGAGGATAGATCAGTTAGGCAGTTGCGTGCTGCTACTGAAGAATTTCAAAGTTGATTCGGACAAGCTCTCCTTGCCGAGAAAGTTCGATTTTGACATCATCCTCTACCACGAGATATGATTTATATTTGAACCTTGACCATCCTTTAGCATCAATCATCGTGCGACCATCCTTTGTACTAACGATATATTGAGTAGGTTCATTCACACCAAGGCTGCGCATGGTAAGAGAAACTTGGCCGCGGTCGCCCGGATTGTTGAATGACTCCCTTGTTGCTCTAGGAATTCTCTGTTTGCAAACAAGAAGACATACCCAAACAGTTAGATCAACATAGTGAATCATGTGAAACAACATGGAAAGAAAAAAGAACGAAGCACTTGGGCGGCCAATGCTTACCAAGAAGGTGGACATGTCAGTTTTTGTAAGGACTTTGGTATATGAAGTGCGAACTGCGGCCCAGTCTGTTGCCGGTGCAACTGCACGGGCCGGAGCAGATGCAAGTGCAAGTGTTGGTGCAGGTGCCGAAGCCGCTGCTGCTGCCGGAGATGGTGCTCTTGTAGAGCTGGTGCTGGTGTTGGAGCAGGTGACGGTGCCGATGCCCGATCCTCCAGTATATCAGACTGATCCGCTGACGCGGTCGGTGCCCAATCCTCAACTAGATCAGATGGAGCTGCTGCCGCTGTCAGTGCTAGAGCAATTGTCGGTGCTCGATCTATGCGAGACAGCGACGATCGTGTCTGGTCTGCTATGATCAACTTTCTAACTTGACTAGGATCCGTGACCGTGATCCAATTTTTTTCTTCATTTCTTTTAAACGCAAGAAGGACTAATTGTGGCGTTTTTGTTAAACCAAACTGCAGTTCATCATAGGGATTCAGCTTGTACTCAGACAACAGACTGATCCAATTTTTTCCAGTAATATAAGTGATGGACAATGCCTTCGTTACTGACAAAACATAAGAGGTGAAACCTACAAAAATAGCCTTACCAGGAAATCAATAAGATTTACTTGATGTGACACGAGTGAATCCTTACCAGGAAATCACTATGTTGAAGTACTAAACAGAAGATTGATCGTCCAACTACGCGTGGCATGCAGGGGCCCCGCCTACTCCTACAAGCAGGATAGTCCAAAGGTCATGACAAATTGTATGGACCGAACATTCATGGGGCTGGAAATCCTGGTGGGTGCGATAAACCCTGCAATGCATAGAGATATTGGAGTGTAATCATAATTGATAGACCGTCCTCACAAAAAATATGATATGGATAGTTCAAAATATACAGACTCAATTGAGTGGACAGACATTAACATAGACCGTTCTCAGAACTGACCACACACGAAAAGCGGCAGTACTAATAAACAATACAGGGTTCACAAACACAAATCAAGTACTGAACAATAGTACTTACTACAGACAAGCAAAGTAGCTCTAACTAAACTCTGCAGACTATTTTTTGCCACCGACCTACGGGATGAACCCCGCATAACTGACTAGGCCATGGACTTCGTGTGAGATGTCTACATGCACCATCACCATCTTGTCAACCTTGGAGAACCTAACAGAGTGGTCTTTCCACTCATAAACATGATGATGAAGACAGGCCGCATCCGATTTGTTGGGAAGCTTTACAAGAACCACACCCTTCGTAATCGAAGGCACAGCCAGGAAATTGTTGTGGTCAAGTACAGCCTCGAGAACACGCCTGACAACAATGCTACAGGAAAACACTAGTTCAGGACATGTGGCGACAAGGACACAGCAGCTGGATAGTTCAGCAGTAGAACTCATCATCAGGTCTTCCAGTTCACACGGCATGACTTTGAGAACTTCATCTCCACCGCGGACCTGGTTCTAATTCAAACAGAAACCATATTTTATTACTACCTCTGTTCAGAAATATAAGATGATTTTCGATATTATACTCCATATATGACTACATATACGCACAGAAATGAGTGAACAAAGACACAAGAACATGCCTTCAAAGGCATGAGAGCAGAGGGATTACATGCAATATCCATAACACAAGTTACTGAGGCAAATATACCCTCTTAAAAGGTAGCATTGATGTTCATAAAGTACTCCCTCTATCCCAAAATTCTTGTCTTAGATTTGTCTAGATACTGATATATCAAGTCACATTTTACTATTAGATACATCCGTATCTAGACAAATCTAAGACAAGAAATTTGGGACAGAGGGAGTAGTTGAAAGTAATCTATAAGAAATCAGTGTCAACCTCTCGCATGTTTTGGTCAAAAGAGGAATTTAGAACCATCATTTGGCACACAAAAATCACATTCAAGATCGCCCAGAAAGTTGTACTACTAGTACTAGTACTGCGTGTTAGATGAAAAAACACAATCAAGATCGAGAAAAAGATCGTAAAGAAGAGATATTACCTGGACTTGCTTAATGAGGGATACCGGAGAGGGGGGCTTGGACAAGGCGATGGCTTTGAGCTTGTCTGCGGTAGTCTCGGCGGGTTGCTTGCGCTTCTTCGTACCATGAGACTCGGCGGTTTTGGCCGGAGCCATAGACATCACTTCAGCCGGTGCTCCACCGTCCATCAAGAAACTATCAAATAGAAATAAAAGAAAAGAAACCATAATCACAAACCCAAAAGAAGAAAAGAGAGGGAGTTATAGGATCAGTCTCGAGGTTGCAAGACCAGGCCTTGGCCAGAATCACCATTGATGCGCTCACCTTTCCTTCTTTGGGAGAGAAGAACAATGGCAGAAGCAGGTCGGGGATTTCTTGAAGAAATGAGGAACAAGATGAGGTAGAAGCGAGGGTTGGGTAGAGAGGAAGCTGAGAGAGAAGAGTGAAATGATGGTTGCTTCGTGCGTCCAACTTACTACTGGAAAGGAGGGGGTTTTGTGATTTGACGTCTCATTGGGCATTATTGCTGTGCTTCAATCGGGGTAGTCTACCATCACTCTACTACGGAGTAATTTAGTGCATGGCTGGTGGACCCCGATGCTGGCTGTCCCACACGTCGGTGAAAGTGAGTAATTTAGTGCATGGCTGGAGGAGGATCCGCACGGTAGAGCGTGTCCATTGTTTTTCAGAAGAAAAAAATGATTACAGCAAGCGTTTCCACTCTTATGATGGAGGAGTGTGAAATACGGAAGCCACTTGAACATACACAGTGCTCCTACTACTATGCATGTGCAGTGGTTCATATGTCAGTACTACACAATCTTGTTTCTAGTATATAGTAAGATATGACGATAATAAATGATGTTGTGCGCATGTCAACTACTCCTATATGTAACATCGTACCGCTTTTTCAACTGTCCGGTCGAGAATGGACGATGAGATCAATGTTGACAGAACTAGGTCCACAGCGCACGGAGAGTATGGTGCTACAGTACTCCACGAAACATGAACCATATGAAGCACGAATAGTGTTAGGCAGGGTGTATGAAGGGTGCACGGTATGGGAGCAAAAGTTCCCTTCTTGACCCACTTTTGGGTGTTTGGCAGAGTGCATGAAGCGTGCATGAGTCCACACTAGTAGGTTGACAAAAATACACGAAGAGGAAACAACTATATTGAGATGAGAATGCAACCAAACACACCCACACGCTTTGTGCTACAGTGACTGATCTGCACCGTCTGAGTTTGATCCAATGGTCATGTTGCGCCAAGACATGGACATGCCCATGCAGAGGGCGCCTAAACACCACTGAAGTCCCTCTGCTTCTCGAGGTGCACGACGTTTGTGATGCAGGGTGCAACCGCCCGCAGAGCCCGCTCCCGGTCGAAGGGAGCCATCTCGTCAAAGACGGCGTCCAATGGCACGAATGGATTCCGGTGACGGAGCCCTGAAAGGATTCGCCCGGCAACGGCGACGACAGCCTGCAACCCCTCCTTGTCTAGCTCAGCCCCCACCATTGCGCGGAGACGGCTCAGCTCCTCGATGATATAGGTGAAGAAGGACACCAGGTCAGGAAGCTACCGCTTGTTGAAGTCGACCGGGTGGTCGAATGGGTTTAACCTGACAGCCGGCATCGTCGCGCTGGCACGACGGTAGGCATCGTGCAGCCGCAACACGTGTGTGGCAACTTGGTTCACCAAGTGGCTGAGGCGATCCTGGACCTCGTCACGATCGGCCCGCTCGTGCTCCAGCCGGCTCCCCTGACGGCCTATCGTATCTCCCGCTTTCTGCAGCAATGCCGCCGATGCCTCGAGCATCTTTGTGGTGGACGCCTGCCGCTTTTGAAGCTCCGTGAACTCCCGCACATAACGGAGGAGCATGGCACTCCTCTCCTCCTTGAGCTCACGGAGCTCCACGTCCTTGGCCCTAAGCTCCGCATCCTTGGAATGGAGCTCCTATGTCAGGAGCCTCACCTCGGACTCCGTGATCTACTGCGCCGCCATGGCACCAGGTAGAAGCAATGGGGAGAGGAAGCAAAGGGGGCGAAACGGCTGAAAGGCAATGCAATCTATGGGAAGGCGGAGGGAGTGGGGAATCTTTTGGTTTTCACCACGGTAAAACACCAGTCGACGACTTCTCACATCAGGGAGAAGTGGGTACAGGCGGAGTCATCGTGACTAATTGCTGCCACGCCTGCTCCCTTCAATCAAAAAATTAAAAATCCAGCCGCGCCTGCTCCCGTCAATCAGAAAATTAAAAATCCTGCCGCACCCAAACACCAGAGCAACGCCGCGGTGGATATTTAAATTTACCTGCCGGCAAATAGATAAAAAAGGGGTGAAAAAACAACTGTGGTGGCAGCCTAGCTAATCGTTCGAACTAGCACTACTGGAATCAGATACTTTGCCATCTACCAGCTCTTTGCCGTCTGCTAGCAGACGGCAAAGAAGTTGTTTGCCATTAGCTACCGAAAAGCAGACGGCAAAGAAACCGCTGATGGCAAAGAAGGCCTTTGCCATCTGCCGGCTCTTTGCCGTCCGCTAGCAGACGGCAAAGAATCTTTGCCGTGAGCTGGCCGATGTCAAAGAGAGAGGTGGCCCCCACCCCCCGCCTGTTTAGAAAAAATTTAACGCCCCACCTCTTTGCCGTCTGCTAGCGGACGGCAAAGAGAAAAAAAAGGCGGACGGCAAAGCGCGACGGACGGCAAAGGGTTGTTAAGCAGACGGGAAAGAAACACTCACGCGAATCAATCACCTGGATCGATGAGTTGGCAAGATCTAAGACGCACGTTGATCACTCCGTCGGACGCATACCGAACCCACCCATGATGCACGCGCCCCCAGGGAAACACCCACGCACCCCACATCTCACCCCACCCCACAGTCTGCCTTATCCACGTCTCACCCCCACCCCACCACGTCTCTCTCATATCTCTCCCTGCTCTCGATCCACTTCCCCCGCAAGCGCTCGCCACCACCTCGCCAGCAGTCCCCGGCCTCGCTGGCCGCCATCGCGCCCGCCGGCCATGGCCCGGCCCTGGCCTCACTGGCCACCATCGCGCCCGCCGGCCATGGCACGGCCCCGGCCTCACTGGCCGCCATCGCGCCCACCGGCCATGGCCCGACCCTGTCACCCGTCGCCCCCGGCTGATTCCTCTGTGCCCCGTCACCTCTCGCCCCCGTCGGCCTCCTCGCCCCTTCGCCTTTCGCCCGGGTAACCTCCGCGCCCCGTCGCCTGTCGCCACAGGCGGCCTCCACGCCCCGTCGCCTATCGCCCCCGTAGGCCTCGGCCCCGTCCCCCCCAGGTCTCTGTCAGCCCCGGCGCCATCGCCCTCCCTCGACGCCGCACCATATTCTGCCTCAAGGAGCAGCGGCAGGTCCTCGGGCGTCCATGGTGGCAGTGGATACTGTGGTTTTTGTGCTGATTTTGTGTAGATGGATAATGTGGTGTTCATGTAAATAGAGTAATTTTGTGTAGATGGAGCAGATGCAAATCTATTCTGTGTAAATAGACTAATTTGGTATTGTGAAATTTGTTCATTCCTCGTCGATTGTTGGAACAAAGCGTAGATGGATACTGTGGTGCACTTGGGCTGCTGGTTCACTATATTTTAATAAACAAAATCCTTTTATGTCTCTGATTTTAATAAACGTGTAGATGGACATTTTTGCCGTCTGTTATTAGTCGGCAGACGGCAAAACATTAGTTTGGTGGACGACAAAGCCTCCGTTAGCACCTAACGTGGCTAACACCCACTATTTTCCATCCATATTCTTTGCCGTCCGCCACTGACGGCAAAGGCCTCTTTGCCGTCCGCTGCAAAAAGCGGATGGCAAAGAAGGTGTTTGCCGACCCTGTCTTTGCCGTCCCTGTTTGCCGTCCGCCGCTGACGGCAAAGCTCTTTGCCGTCCACCATCCGTGCCTTTGTCGTCCGCCGTGGTAGACGGCAAAATACTAGATTGCTGTAGTGTAGCCCAACTAGCTAGCCACCGTGCTTTACTGATGTACTTGGCGGGAAAGGTGGTATTTCGTGATTTGATGACTCATTTACTTGCTTCGGTGCTACGACCGAGGAGGACCCAGAAAACACGCGGTAGGGCGTCCCACGTCAGGAAGAATATATGCGTGCACCACCCGGGAGGACCCCGAAACCGCACGGTAGGGTGTGCCACGTCTCGGCATGGAGGAAAAATGTGCGTGTAAAAATATACTGTATCAGACGTAGTACCTATGGTTCGACCTCGGGACCCAGCTATTCGGTTGAAAACACCCCACTAGCCACACAACTTCATCATGCAAACGTGGCACGGAGGATAGATGTTATTAGCTCCATCTCGACCAGCCACAACGTCTCTTGTTCTAAGCGATTCTTCTATTTTCCAAGTTTTTTTTAGTTGTAATAACACCAAGGCAAGCTAGCGCCGCTCTTCGTGTGTGCCCGTGCAAAGGTTAGACGATGGAGACAAGAGAGATTGAGATCGCAGACCTGGGACCCACCAGTAAGTGAGATAACGGTCATGCACGTGTTGACGAGGCACTCCCTCTACTCTACTCAACGCAAGTACTGTATAAAATCAAGTTATGGGACAAAGCCAACAACCGCTCATTTTTTCAGGCTATCGACTTACGCTTTGTAGTCCGGGTTGCCAGTTCGAATCTCGTCTTTCAGATTTGTTAGTTTTAGGTCCAAATTTGATTAATGACAAGTGGGACCCCCGTGTGTTGTTCCGATATTTCAGTGTAGGATGGTTTTTTTGAACAAACACTTTGCGCGGTTAGACAAGTAACGGCACGAGTTACACGTTTTTTGCAAGTTTACGAACAAAAATGACAGCGGCAGAGAATATCACATCCACCCCGCAACTTAGATACTATGGTGATACGAGTTTTTACACTGTTGGAAGTGAGATCTAATGGCTTGGGAGTAGTCTTTGTAATTATGCGCAATTTCCAAACTCTCCAAAGGTTTTTTTGCAAATAAAACATTCAGGCCTCGTGTGTGCCACTGCATCTTCAATCCAATGGCTCCCCGGTGCTCATATTAGGTTCTCCCCGTAGCTTAATTACCCGCTATGGTGATTGGAGTAGTTGTGGGCCGAATGCTACGAAAATATAATCTAAACCGACCGGAATAAATGCCTACACAAATTAATCCAAGGTTGGAGTGCCCCTCGCAATGTAAATAGCTCCGGCTTTGCGAGGGATGGAGAGGTAGTAGCTTCAACACGTGGAAGATACGGTGTGAGAAAGCAAGGTCAATCGAGAGACATATAGATAGAGAGTCAAAGTGAGTGTGGTCCGACATTCATTGAACAAATATATATGCTCTGGAGAGATATTCTCCGATTGAGCTTTTTGTCAAGGGTGAGGGCTGTAAGATAGAGCTTGAGAGATGATCTAGTCACAGACGTGTAGATATATTTTGTGTGTGGGAGGAAGCAAGGTCAGCTGATCACATAGGGTCGCCGTGCGATCGAAAGAGTGAGACGGGTTGGTGAGAGTGACCTAGATAGACGATGTGCGTGAGAGAGTATACAATGTGAATAGGTTGAATTGGGCTCAAACATGGTGATATATCGTTTTTGTCCGAGAAAGAGTGAGGTCAATCGAGACATACAGAGAGAGAGAGAGAGGAGAGATTGAGTGAGCGTGGCCCACCATGAGGTCGAAAGAGTGGTGGCATCTTGGATGGACTGACCTAGATAGACAATCTGCGTGAGAGAGTATAGAGTGTGTCGATCGAGGCCCGACCAGGGAGATATATCATTTGTGTGTGAAAGAAAACAATGTTAAACGAGGCTCAGATAAAGAGAGCGAGATTGGATGAGTGTGGCCCGGCGTGCGGAAGAAAGAGTGAGACAGTCTCGAGGGAGTGACCTAGATATACAACGTGCGTGTGTGCGCATGCACGAGAGGTTGGGGGGCTAGATAGGAAATGCATGTATTTAGTGCGAGAGGGTGAGAGGGAGAGGGGGGAGAGAGAGAGATCTCGGCATGGGGTGCAATGGCGGGTGTGTGAGGTAAATACATTTGGTAACAGAGTGGAAAAACGGGTTGTGTAGTTGAGAGACTTAGAGATCGAAACATGGAGAGAAAGAATGAACGTGTGTTGGAAACTGATAGCTTCCTAAGGTGGTTAGGAGAGGAAGATTAACCGATACAGGAAGTATGTAGCGTATGTGTGGGGGGGGGGGCTAAAAACAACATTTGAATGTACATAGTACAAGACTTAATATCGATGTTTCAATTCCGTGTACATTGTAAGATTTGAACCAAGGACCAGGCATACGGGTAATTATATCGAATTCGTGCCATACTAAGTTTCGAAGAGTTGACATTGACTCAGTTTGTTGTGCTATTTTGTAGGTGATATGTTTGAATCCATCCAAAAGTTTTCTCACTACCATGGTGTTCATCATATACATATGAATTTGTATTAAAAAAGTAGCGTGGATATAGTGAAAAGCAAAATCCACGTTAGAATTGGAGATCGCTACGTGACACACACTCTAATTCACATAACTAACTATGTGACACACACTCTAATTCAAATAACTAATTATGTGACATATGCTCTAATCCACGTTAGCGTGGGTACCGTTTCAATTTTTTTCAAATAACTCCTCATTAATTAATTTATATTACTCCCTCTGTTCACTTTTATAAGACCTTGAAGACATTTCAGACAATGTGCAAAACAATTCATTTTAAGTTGTCTGAAACGACTTACAAAAGTGAACGGATGGAGTATCTCGTTTTGAATGACTAATTATTGCAAGGAAAACATGGGCATGGTAATACATACAGATTCATTTGCAAATGAAAGAATATTTGTTTGCATTCTCAAATGTAGGCGCACCAGGAAAACCAGGATCGTGTCGGGGTGGACGCTGCTTCTGTGCCTTAAAGGCAACTGCCTTTGGGTCACTGACATGTGGGCCAGCCACCTGTTGGGCCCATATGTCATGGACACAAAGGCAGGTGCCTTAAGGCACCGAAGCATAGTCCTGTCCGGGTGGTCGCGTGTGTCGGACGGACGCGTAGCACCCAGCCACCCACCCCTCCCCCCCCAAAAAAAGGACGACGACAATATAAGTTCGCGCTTCCACGTTTCGGATTGAAATATCTGGCGGCCCCAATTCCAGCCCTGCAAAATCTCTCTTCTCCACCGTACCCTTCCGCGCCCAGATTGCTCAAATACCTAATTCGCCGCCAACCCTCGAATCGCCCCTCGTCTCGTCTCTTTCCCCAACATTCCCTACCTCCGTGCCAGACGACGACGACGAAGACGACGGTCGCGCTTCACCACCTCACGAGAGCTACCTCATCTATGCCCTCGACCACCGCACTGGGTGGTCCACCGACAACGTCGGGCGCCGCAACCGACGTGCCTCACAGACACCGAGTTCCACCGCATCAGGTGCGCTTCAACGACGCTGTCTCCCAGCTCACCGGGGCTACTTCATCGAGCACATCGTCGCACCTCCGCCTCCCGAGGTCGTTGGGGCTTCACCAACGGTCTCGTCCACCGCATCGTAGCGCTCTGCTGCCACTCAAGATCTGCATCCGTGCGCGGCCACCCAACGCCAGCGCATCACCCTCAACGGCTCTGAAGTGACCCGCACTCTAGCTAGGCGAGGATGCCCAAACGCCGGCCCGAACTAGGTATTCACACATCACTCCCTTGTGCACTATTCCGACGATGTTTGGATATCCTTTCACTGCTCTCTTAGCTTACATGCCTATGCAACTCTGACCTTAACTCTTATTTCTTATGGAGATATCATCTGAAACAAGCAAATCCATATTTTAGCGAAGCATGACGGCGCTACGGGATCTGGTACACATCCTGCACACCCGTATAACCTTGTAAGTATCTATCCTCCGGTACAACATCAAGGTCGATTCCTCTTATTTGATCTACGATTCGCCGTGTCAAAAATGCAGAGGGGGATGCAAGGAGCTCAAGCCCTGCACATCCCAAGCAAGTGGTAACATGGACTTGTACATGGAACATCCCAAGCGCAAGCAGAGCTGAAGTGAGCCTGTACAATGAGCTAGCGTAAGTCCCTGCATTTCATTTAATTCATACTGGCATTCGTGTATGATTTGTGTGTAGTGGATGATACACGAATTCAAGTTACCAGGGGCGAACATTTAACTTAAAAAATACGAAGGCACTTGCACTCCGGAAATCAACATAACTTGAGAAATGTGAAGCTACATGCACTTTGAAAACCAGCTAATGATCCAAAGTAGTTCAGATTATAAACACTAAATGATGCAAGCACCACAAAACACAAAATGCAACATGGTGTACAAGGACTACAAACATGGTTTGTACCTGCTTGAATTATTCGTTCTATGGCTAAAAATATCGAAGTCTAATTGCACGTATAACCAGTGCGCAAACTGCATATCAATATATATATCCTGCACAAGTATGCAAATAGTTTCAAACAACATATTAGAAAAGTATTTATGCTATGTTGTCATGATACGGGGACTTTCTGGTAGATGGCCTCGACGTTTCCTCAAGCTATGAAAATGCACTATAATTTGCTTGTCATCAATGCCTGCAAATCTCTGTCTCTCTCAACATAGTAGATCATCATTAGACACTAAATCATTCAATGAGCTTGCAAAATTTGCATTAGATCCCTCATTAGACACTATATGTTCATCACCAGGAGCATGTAAAATGTTTGCATCAAATCCTTCATTAGCAGTCTGTTCATTAGACACTTCAGTCTCAAGAACAACATGAGCTTGTATGTTTGCACCGGAAACTTGATTAGATACATCAGATTCAGTCAGTTCAGTATTGATTGGGGGAGTTATAAAATAAGTAGAAATTGGTTTCATTTTCTCATAGATTCCCTACATACAAGCAGTTTTACAACACCGTCAGGTTTAACTATTGGCCAGAAATTGAAGAGTTGAATTAGATATAATCTGGGATGTGATGTACCTGCTCGTTGCGCATGCTACTCTTGCAAGCTGCGACTGTCCATTTGCGCAAGCTCGATGCCATGCCCGTGCTGCCGCCGCTGCCTCCCACGCAGGCTACACCCAGGGTTGGATCTTCATCTTCTTGTCTTTCCGTTCGCTCGAAGCCCGGCGACCACCCCCCAAAGAGGGTGCAAGGAAGTGCTGTGTCGGTCTGTCTAATGGCGGCTAGGTTAGGAGCGAACCAGACTGAAGGCTGGAGCGAATGAATTGGGATTTTTCCTTCTGTCGATCGATATGGGAGGCGCTCGTTTGGGCCGCGAGCCTGCTATAGGGCCTGCCTTGCACTTATGTTATTGGCCCATACAAATTGAAACATTTTTCTTCATTTTTTACATTGCCTGCTCGTGCGTTGGGACGAACAAAACTAGCATGGGCCAACCTGGATGACTCAAACTAGGTGCACACTTTCCAGCCACCTGAGGCGGCCGCCCATACCAGCCCCTATGGTGGAGTCACCCCTTTTTGCGTGTATGATTGGATAGTGAAAAATATTCCAGTGGCGCTTTTGATTTACCCACAGAATGGTTGAATTGCTTGTTTCTATGAACTGAGTTTGCCAATAATGTGAAGGATGCCAGTCTTTTCATCCTATTGTAGATTGCTTAGATCTCGATATGACAAAAGTAATCGCATGAAATATACAGTGAAAGCCAGTGTGATGTGTTTGGCTACAACTAGTCTGACTACACGTCCTCATATAACATATCAAGGACGCACCATCTTACCAGATTAACCATTTGACTTACCCATGCAGTGTGGGAAGAAAGAAGTATTGGGACTGCGTATCCAAGCAATTGATGCCATGGACTCCTTCGTACAACCTTGTAAGTGAAAAAGAAGTTGCAGTGTGCCTGTACAAAGAACTAGCGTAAGTTCAGTTACCTGCTTCTCGGAATTTTAGTTAGCCACTTATTGCAAAATTGTTCAATAACGTTGCTTGGCTTAATTTAGTTTGCTACTGATTACATAATGGCACAACCTGTTAATCATATTGTAGACTACGCCTATCTATGTGTTTGATACTTACTGTTAAGAATTACCTGTTTGCCTTAACTTAAATATCTACCTATTTGTTTAACTACTTTGCTACTACAACATCGGGTTACAATGATGTTAATAACTACTTTTCAGCATCCAATTGAAACTCTTTAATTCCTTGTTTGTTTAACTAGTTTGCTATTATAACTCCCAGTTGAGATGTTTTGCTAACTTCAACTTTTTTGAATCCAATCAGAACTTTAATGGCAAAACAGGTTAGCCCAGGATCAAAGAGCGAGGTCCCCATGGACGTTGCATCATCCCACAACAGTGGCACTGGCCCAATCGTGCATTATGAATTGCCAACTGCTGATGCTCTAGAGGCTAAACTAGTGGTAGAAAGAGATGCTGCTTCTACACTTAGAGATGAAGTTGACATGTTGAGGAAGCAAACAACACAATCACAAGCAGTACTCAAGACAACCATTAAATATCTGGTGGATTTTAAAACGAAGCAAGCTGAGACTGACCAGATTGTTAAGGTCCTGAAGGAAAAAAGGAAATTAAATTCCTATTTGGTAAATCATAGGTGAAATGTTCTTTCCATAGTTGAATAACCTTTGTGTTGTCTGTTCATGTAATCAATCAAACCATTTGTTTTAGAGATCATGTAATAATTGTTTTTTTTTGTTTTTTTGTTTGTAATTCTATTTGAGCACAAGTCTGTATTAATTGATAAGACTCGGAGACATTTCATTTGGATTGCTGTGCCAGACCTACAAATATGCCAATCGGGCTGAATGTGCATTCAGCAATAGTAGTATAGATGGACCATAAGTGGCACGCATCGGAAAGGGCCAAGATGCTGGCTAAAAAAAGGGTGCTGTTGTAGCCAAAAAAAGTATAGTGGTCTGGCTTATGTATGTTAGTTGATATTATTGATCCATATACTCTATAAGTGTTTATATGTCTGTTAGTTCCGTACATTCTTGGTTGATTGACTCGGTATTTGAATCTTGATACATCGCTTGTGTACATATCTAAATGGGAGTACACATTATGCTGCGTGTGACATTTGAGTTGGACATGAAGTGTTCCAAATATTCGAATTCACCTTAAACTGGATTCTAGTTTCTGAATTTGAGTATCGGCATTTGTAAACCATATTCATATATGACAGTGGAATACATCTTTGTCATCCTTTTGAAGATATATAAAAACACATAGAATGATTTATAAAGATTCATATAGGAATACAAAATGGATTAGACTTTAGTTGCCAGGGTAAACGTGGATGCTTATTGTCCCAAAATTCGAAAGAAACAGCAAAATGTCCACTCCCACATCGGCTGCCCGAAGCCAAGTGTTTGGGAGATGGAAATTACTGTCTAACAATTACACGGACAATCCATCGGCTCGATTTCCACTGCTCTAAATAGGGGTATGTTAGTAACTTCAATTAGACGTGATACGACCGCCTCTGAGCCCATTCTGACACGGTGGGCATCAAACATGGGCGGCAAAACTCATTTGATTCAAGCTCGTCCGAAAGACCGTTGTTTCTCCCTCCATTCCCCATTCATACACGATGGGCGGCAAAACACCCTCTCCTCGTCCGAAATAGATGTAGGCTAATATTTTAAATAGGGGCAGATGTGTAACTTCCATCAGACGTGACACAACCGCACTACCTATCAGCTCCGTTCATACACCGTGGGCGCCAACCGTGGGCGGCAAAACACCCTCTCCTCGCCCGAAATAGTTACCGGCAAATATTTGGGAGATGCGAGATTACCGTCCTATCCCCAACCGACGAGACGTCCAAATTTGAAACAGGGGATAAGTTCGTAACTTTCCCATATTTCAGACAGGCGCGTCCCAAAAACATGGTTCCTCGTACCTCTCCCTCCATTTCCCATTCATACACCATCCGCGCTAGAACACCCCATTCCCACAGCAGCCTCCGTCCGCCACCCCATCCATCGCCGCCGTCCTCCACCACATCCATCGCCACCGTCCTCCACCATGCCGGAGCGCCTACCAAGACTGCGTTGTCCACTGCTAGAGATGGACGTTTCTCATCCACGGCGATGGACCAATAGCCTTGCATCGCGTCCTCTCGCTTCATCGGCGACGTCGTCCTCTTTGCCAGGGCCGCTCACTTGACCTTCTCTTCCACCGCAACGGGACTTATCCCCCGATGCACCCGTCTACCGTCGCAGATCTGCTTCAGCGCCACCGACAGCCATCGCACCCCCGATGCCTACACGGCGCTGCAAGAGAGGTGGTACTTCATATCTCCTCGACTTTTTGACCTCAACCAGAAAATAGATCTTAACTTGGTTACTATACTTTCTTTTCAGCTCTTAGAATTTAGTTCTTAGTTCGAAGAAAACAATGGATGCTAAATATCATTTCTCCGGTTTGCAGCTTCAAATCTGCCATGGCATAGCCATAATACGGTTTAATTGATCATGCTTAGGGTTTAATTGATCATGTTTGTTCCGTCGTGGTTTCTTTCATAGAAATCAGAGGGGAAACCCTCTTTTGCTAAAAAATATATGCTTAGAGTTTCCCCCTTTTATGATCACTATACGATCAGAATACATGCTTCGTGTCATAATAACACTACTCTACCCATCAAGCTAAACAAGCTTAGTTGTTCAAATAGGAATATGATATTATTAAAACAGAGTTGTTTAATTGGTCAGCTAAATGTTCCTAAATTAGTTTCGAAAATGCATGTTCGCCGCTCGGGTGTGTATCTCTGTGTGTGGTCTGGTCAGCATGGTGGGGGAGGTGAACTTTGCATATGCAGGGGTTTATAGGGAGACACTCTCCGAGTTGAAATCGCAATGCATTCCATAGATAATCTGACTACTTTTTATGTTTTCATGAATCTTAGATTCTCAACAGCATCATAATTATTATGAGCTTGCGCGCATGAAAAGAATAAAGCAGAACAATGCCATGGCTGTCAAACTTGGCATTAAGGGACTGAAATCAAGTCTGGATGCAATGCAATGCAAACACTCTCCACCTACAGATTCATGCTCAGAATATGATCCTAACAGTGATTCTGAGCTAGAGGGAGACCTAAGTCAATGTAGCTCCCTAGTGGAGGAGTTAGAGGAAGATGCCCTATCTTATTCACCCATCAAGGTACTTGCTCTAACTTTCCAAGGTTACATTGCTCGCACATATCTTGCAACTGATGCTTTGCATTGCTTCTACTTTGTTGAACTGCCATTAGCTTAGTTTACACATCGTGTATGTGAATACGCCCTGCGAATCCATTTTCAGTACATATTTCATCTGTCATCATACCATATTTATCCATTCAAATGTCGTTCTTGTGTATCAGACGTTCAAAAGGAAGAGGGCGATTGCTGATCATGGAGGAGCACAAGCAAAGTATTTGGAAAAGATAGTGGCACCTAATAAATCAAATAGCCCATTAGGTGTAGTTGCAATATCACCTGACCAACAAAATACCCCAACTCTAGCAGACTCTAGTCCTACTACACTGGTCATTTCTGATGCCCCAACTCAGCAGACCCCAACTGCAGCAAACAGTATGATTATGCCAGTTGACATAGCACCAGCTGTACGACGCAAAACCCCCATTCCAGCAAACAGTACACCAAATCCAGTTGCCAAATCCCTTTTCGAACCAGAGAGAGCCCCAATTGCAGCAAATAGGACCCCTGTTCCATTTCTTCCCAGTTTAGAAGACGAAACTTATGTTGTTGTCAGGAACTTTGTGCGCATCTTTCCTTCATGGAAAGATTATACCGCAGACACAGAACAATTTTTAGTCTTCCTCCGCAACTTATGCGTAAGTAATGTACTAATGTTATTCGTGGTCATTACTGCATATGTTTCTGGTGACAGAAGACATAAGATTTCATTATTTTAAATTGGTGAGGCGCAAACTGGATTGTGATGACGAGCAAGGGTTGGTTGCGCTTTTCAAGCACTCGTTGATGAAGTATCATTCCTACCTGAGGCAAGCGCACTTCGATGGCAAGCCTCTGAATGAAATTTTTGTAAAGTCTCCGGTGCTACATTTATCTGACGGTGACTGGAATAATCTTGTTACACATTGGTCTCGGCTGCAGCGTAAGGTACTGTCTATGATATCACATCACAATTTGAACTACATTTCTGCATTTGCCTTAATGTCTCACTTGTACGAAAACTGTTAGTAGAAGAACATTCGTTCTCAAGGGACCATATAATCTCGCAACTATACTGCACACTGTATTGCTCTTGTGAGTACCTCTTGCCATGTATGACCATACTTACTTTCATAGTTGTTTGATTATGTAGCATCACTTCACATGTTAGCCTCGTAATCGTCCATTTGGTGGACATTATAAGATCCATATGGACTCTTACATAAATTGAGAATCAACCCAATGCTTTTGAAGAGGGTTAGCTCTGCAGTCCTCTTGTAAGGACTGAACGTGGTCTATCACTCTACTTACATTAACAGCTACTCCCTTCGTCCCATAATATAAGAACATTTTGTACATTACACCAGTGTTCAAAACACTCTTGTATTATGGGAAGAGAGATTGGTTCATTTTGTAGCATTCTGCGTCTTATCTCCCTCGCCCACCATTTACTAAAAAAGTGTAACGCCCCGAGACCGATGTGCCAGGTGTCTTCCAGTTATTCGCTGTTTTTGCGTTGTCATTGCTTGCGTGTCATGCAATGCATATCATGTCATCATGTGCATTTCATTTGCATACATGTTCGTCTCATGCATCCGAGCATTTTCCCCATTGTCCGTTTTGCAATCCGGCGCTCCTATGTCACCTGGTGCCCCTTTCTACCTCTTTTCGTGTGCAGGTGTTAAACGTTCTCGGATTGGACCGAGACTTGTCATGCGGCCTTGGTTTACTACCGGTAGACCGCCTATAAAATTTCATGTCATTTGGACTTCGTTTGATACTCCAACGGTTAACCGAGGGACCGAAAAGGCCTCGTGTGTGTTGCAGCCCAACACCATTCCAAAGTGACCCAAAACCCACCTAAACCTCCTCCATCATCTCGGTCGTTCGATCATGATCGCGTGGATGAAAACTGCACCTCATTTGACTCTCCTAGCTCCCTCTACCTATAAATATGTGTCTCCTTCCGAAATTTCCGCGCAGATCAAACCCTAGCCCCACTCCTCGCGCCGCCGGACAAAAGCTTCCCACCGCGCCGGACATGTCTAGCCGCCACGTCCCTTCAGCCAATCAGAGCGCAACACGTCACCAAACCCCGCCACCTCAGCCACTCCATGCGCGCCACGTCGCAGCGCACCGCGCCCACTTCGTTGGTGCCCGGCGGAGCCCAGATCCGGCCCTCCCTGGGCACGAGTCGGACGCCGCTTCCCGTGCGTGCCGCGCCCCTGCGTCTGTCGTCGTCTCCGTTTCCGGTCATCGGACTCGCCGCGCCCGAGTCACCGGCAGCCGCTGCCACCATCTTCGTTCGCCGGAGCAGCGCCCCGTCGCCCTATCGCTTCCTCACCGCTGTCCTGGGGCGCATCGACCTCGAACCCAGCCCAAGGAGAGCCCCAGTGCCGCCTGCTTCCAGATCTGGCGCTGCCGTTGCAGCTCCAGCCATCCCCGTCACCGGAGTTCCTATTGCGCTGCCGCCAGCCGGGATCGGGGGAGCCCCGATCCGCCTCCCCCGTTGACCGCTTCCCCCGCGTGGGCCACCGCAGCTTCCGGCCCAGCGCACCGCCAAGTCGGCCCAGCTTCCCCGCGGCCCATCTCCGTCCCCGCTGGCCCGCTTCTTCCGGGGGTTGTTTTTTTCCCGCGAGGTGATATGACTATGTCCCAGATCTGCTATATTTTTTATGCCTCCTTCATCACGCCATAACTCAGCATCCGTAACTCCGATTCGCGCGTGTAGCATATCAAAATGTCCGTCTGGACGAGTACATCATTTCATCTCATTGCATCATTTTCATTTGATCTCATCTTGATGCCCGAAATGCTGTTGGAAGAGGGCTATGTGAGTAATTTGTCAGATCTATTTCAGCAAATGGCATTTTTTTCATTTTTGCTATGATTAATGTGTGCATGCTATGATCCTGAGCTCTACATGTGTTTTGTTATATGCCATGCCATATTTGTAGTGGTGCTTGCCATGTATTTTTGTGATATTTGTGGTGACTAGCACAAGCTTGCAAAGTTGTGTAATCGGTAATGCTCATTTTAGGGACTCAGAATTTCACTAAGTCCTTGTCCTGATTTTGTTCTTATGCCATATGTTCATGTTGTTTCCTAGTGATCCGTGCCTCTTTTGAGGATGATCAGTAAGGATGTTTTGTTAATATTGTGGTGCTCTATCCATCCATGTCTTTGTTTGAATTTATAGAGCACCCTAGCTTGAGTCAATTGATCTCTACTTTTGCTATAAAATGTTCCTGGCAGATCGTTGACATGTTTAGCGATTTTGCCGAGGTTGTTGTTCTTCTTGCCATGTCTAGCTTCTATGCCATGTATAGCTTATATGCCATGTATTCTTGATGGGTCTATGCTTAGTTTGTCATGCCATGCTCTATAGTGAGTGCACCGATCTCGTAAACATGCCTACTCGTTAACTTATTTGCATGCTCCAGTTTTTCACCAAGTCTGAGATCTGTTTATGTTTTTGCCATGTTCACATGCTTGCAATTGTATTTTCTGATCCCTTTTGGCTCAAGGACACTAAGGGACTTTTGTTAAGTTCTTTGAGTAGCTTCATGCCATGCCTTGCTTTGGCATGTTAAGTTCCTGTAGAATATAGTTTTCATGCTCCAAAGTATGCTTCCTGATGATAAATTCCTGACATGTTATTTCACCAAGTCTGAAACCTGTTATCATTTGCACTTTTGCCATGCTTGTTTGAACCTGTTAATGGATGAATTAGCCGTAGCTCAGTGTTCATCTTTTGTCAAGCTTCTTGAGTGCATCCCTGCCATGTATTTTGTTGCCATGTTTGAGTGCTGTACCATACTTATCTTGTTGCATTTATTTGGTCACTGGCTGATTATCGCAGACCGGTGCCATATTTGTTTTGCTTGCCATTTCCAAACCGTGCATCCGTTTCCGGTGATCTTTATATCGATGTCAACCGAAATCACCACACCTTTCTAGTGGCACTCTTGGATTTCCATGTTGATGCCAGGTTCAATCATTCCTTTCCAAATCATGCATATGCATCGCATACCGCATCCCGCATATCATACCATGTTGTTGTGTTGGTTGTTTACTATGTTGTGTGCTTCTTTCCGGTGTTGCTTCTTCGGGTTGGTTCCGATAACGTCGCGTTTGTGAGGACCCGTTCGTCTACGTCCATTTGTCTTCTTCATGGACTCGTTCTTCTTCCTTGCGGGATTTCAGGCAAGATGACCATACCCTCGAAATCACTTCTATCTTTGCTTGCTAGTTGCTCGCTCTTTTGCTATGCCTATGCTGCGATACCTACCACTTGCTTATCATGCCTCCCATATTGTTGAACCAAGCCTCTAACCCACCTTGTCCTAGCAAACCGTTGTTTGGCTATGTTACCGCTTTGCTCAGCCCCTCCTATAGCGTTGTTAGTTGCAGGTGAAGATTGAAGTTTGTTCCTTGTTGGAACATGGAGATGTTGTTCCTTGTTGGAACATGTTTACTTGGTGGGATATCACAATATAACTTATTTAATTAATGCATCTATATACTTGGTAAAGGGTGGAAGGCTCGGCCTTATGCCTGGTGTTTTGTTCCACTCTTGTCGCCCTAGTTTCCATCATATCGGTGTTATGTTCCCGGATTTTGCGTTCCTCACGCGGTTGGGTTATAATGGGAACCCCTTGATAGTTCGCTTTGAATAAAACTCCTCCAGCAAGGCCCAACCTTGGTTTTACCATTCGCCACCTAGCCTTTTCTTTTCCCTTGGGAGTCGCGCTCTCGAGGGTCATCATTATTTTAACCCCCCGGGCCAGTGCTCCTCTGAGTGCTGGTCCACCTTGTCAGCGGCCGGTGGCCACTAGGGGCAACTCTGGGCTGGCCTACCAGAAGTTTGGACAATCCGGTGTGCCCTGAGAACGAGATATGTGCAGCTCCTATCAGGATTTGTCGGCACATTCGGGTGGCTTTGCTGGTCTTGTTTTACCATTGTCGAAATGTCTTGTAACCGGGATTCTGAGTCTGATTGGGTCTTCCCGCTAGAAGGAATATCCTTCGTTGACCGTGAGAGCTTGTGATGGGCTAAGTTGGGACACCCCTGCAGGGATTTGAACTTTCGAAAGCCGTGCCCGCGGTTATGGGCAGATGGGAATTTGTTAATGTCCGGTTGTAGAAAACCTGAAGTTGATCTTAATTAAAATACATCAACCGCGTGTGTAACCGTGATGGTCTCTTTCCGATGGGGTCCGGGAAGTGAACACGGTGTTGGAGTTATGCTTGACGTAGGTTGTTCTAGGATCACTTCTTGATCATATATTCTCGACCGTGCTTTTGCCTTCTCTTCTCGCTCTCATTTGCGTTGTTAGCCACCAAATATGCTAGTCGCTTGCTGCAGCTCCACCTCATACCTTTACCTTACCCATAAGCTTAAATAGTCTTGATCGCAAGGGTGTGAGATTGTTGAGTCCCCGTGACTCACAGATACTTCCAAAACCAGCTTGTAGGTGCCGATGAGACCATGCAGATGACGCGACCAAGCTCAGGAGGAGCTCGATGGAGATCTTGTCCTTTGTGTTGTTTCGTTCTAGTTGATCAGTAGTGGAGCCCAGTTGGGACGATCGAGGATCTGTGTAGCATTTGGGGTAGTCTTCTTTTATTTTGGTTCCGTAGTCGGACCTTGATTGTATTTGGTTGATGTAATGCTTTTTCATGTAATTGTGTGAAGTGGCGATTGTAAGCGAACTATGTATCTCTTTCCCTTATGTATTACATGGGTTGTGTGAAGATTACCTCACTTGCGACATTGCTTTCAATGCGGTTATGCCTCTAAGTCGTGCTTCGACACGTGGGAGATATAGCCGCATCGAGGGCGTTACAAAAAGATCAGATCTATATTTAATCTTACCAACAAGTAGAATACACACACAATGGCAGTGCAGAAGTGTAGCCCATTGCTCTTGTTAGCACATTTTGTCCTATAACGCTTATACTTCCAGAGATTGGTAGTTGATTATGTAGCAACAATCTGCATCTTATCTTCATTATCCTCTATCCCTTCCAGTATTATCATATCTATAGTTACTCTCTACAAAATGTAGAGTACAAGCAATGCTTATGAAGAAGATTATGTGCTGAAATTCTTGAGTTATCCTTCCCTTGCCATGGAAAAGGGCATTATAAAGCCGGTGTTAACTTTTAATGTAAGTCAGTCCTTCTAAAGCCTTTATCCTCAACTGCTATTTAATTTGCTCATACTCCCTGTCGTTTACTGCTGTTTAGTTTGCTGTTTCTCCCAAAATGCATGTTCGTAAGAACCGTAAGTTCTAAGTTTTACTTGTAAAACCAAATTCCTTATCCATACCATGCACATTACTTAATACTCCCTATATGTATGCTTGTTTTGTGGATCTATAATCCAGTGTGTGGTGAAGCAGCCCATGTTTGCACCTTGTCATCTCCTGTTTTATCTTACTGATGTGGCTGATGATATGAACAACATGCCATGCACATTATCCAAAATGGATACAATGATTTTCTTTGCCCTTCATCTATGCTTGTTATGTTGACATGGTAATCCAGTAGTGTGGTGAAGCTCCCCACATTATGAACAATGCCAAATTATGCTATTGATATTTTGAACATACTCTTTATTTTCTAATTTGAAATTGGATAGAATTGATAGAACAGTTATCATCTTTGTTTATACATGTGCAAAACCTGTCATCTCTCTGCTTTGTTTCAGGGTGATATGCCTGATGGCATGCACAAGTCTGCTAAAGGCTGTGAGACAAACCCAACATATATTGTAGCAAAGAAGGCAAAACATCTTGAAGATAGCGAGACAACCCCAAAGTCTTGTCTTGATGCAGTGTTCAAGTTACTTGAGACTAACAATCAGACAAGCTCACAGAATTCGTTGTCTGAATCAGTTCGACTTCTTCAGTCCCAAGTTCTAGCAGAAAGGCATTCTGCAACTCAACTTCGACTTGAAGTCCTATCTCTATGAAAGATTACGGAGAACACCAATGATAACCTCATCGCTAAACAGCTACACCTGGAAGCTATGACAGACATGCTAGGCCGGTCTCACAGCCTTGCTCAGCAGCTTGCGCAGTAGTTCCTCCGCAAGGCTAACCTTTCTTGAACTGTCTTGGAAGTGGTCTCGGTTCAGTATTATTTTGTTACGCTGCAATGGTGCCCAGTTTTTGTAATCTGCTTCTTCGTTGCGCTTTATGATCACTGGTGGCGAACTTTTATGCCCAATGGATGTAATATACCTTAAATCCTTTATTGTGTAGTGTAGGTTTATTCTTAGTTACTATGTCGTAATTTATTTATTGTATATAGTAGGTTTGTTCTTAATTCCGGCCCATGATTGTGCGAATCAAATCACGGGCTTTTAACATGCCAAAATTGTCTGGGTCCTTGTTTGGCCCAATCAGATATCGGCTGCGAGCAGGCCAGATGCAAACCGGGCCGTAGTTAGGCCCAAGTATATGATGAGCTTTTAACAGGACATAATTAATATAGGGCCGAAATGTTAAACGGGCCCTTTACAAGCCAAAACTAATATCAAGCCGAATTACTAAGTGGGCCTTTAGCAAGTGGGCCCAAAAGCATAGTGTCCAGTTGACAGGCCGAATCTGATATGGGCCATAATTGAGCCCAAAGCCACTTAAAGGGTCGGACCTGATATGGGCCGTAATTTGGCCCAGAACATGGTAGGCTTTTAACAGGCCGGATCTCATATGGGCCACTATTAGGCCCGGAGCATGGCAGGCCATTAATGGACCGGATCAAATATGGGTCGGCATTTGGCCCAAATATGGGTCGGCATTTGGCCCAAAACATGGCAGCCAGTTAATGGGCCGCCCTACTAGGTTCCTCAAAATCTTGTGGGCCTACAACTGGGCCGGCCCATTAATGTCGGTGAAATCTCACGGGCCTTTAGCTGGGCCGGCCCATTATGACCCGCAATAATCTTGTGGGCCTTTACCTAGGCCGGCCCATAATGGCACACAAAAATCTTGTGGGCCTTTACCTGGTCCGGCCCATTATGGCCCGCAAAATCTTGTGGGCCTTTAGCTGGGCCAGCCCATTATGGTCCGCAAAATCTCGTGGGCCTTTAGCTGGGCCGGCCCACTATGGTCCGCAAAATCTTGTGGGCCTTTAGTTGGGCCGGCCCTTTTAAACTTGTTGGGCCGTGCCACGTGTCGACGTATCATAGGCGCATTTTGTCTAGTGAGTGGATGACATCTGTCCCGACGATGAGCCGACACGTGTTTCCTCTAGCCAATGATGATTTTACATGTGGAAAATCCCCATTGGTCGGGGCTGTTAACGGGTTATCGGATCCAAAACCCGACCCGATAGCTTAACGGCGTTCCGTTACGGTGGATGCCACGTGTCGGTCACCCTTGACGAAAGCACTTCTGTGACGCGCGATTTATCGTCATGGAAGTGGACACTTCCGTGATGGTAATTTTGGTAATGTCATGGAACACTTCTATGACAACACAGGTATGACTATCTTGATTCTGTCATAAATTTGTCATGGATGTACATGCATGACAAAAAAAGCGACCAACTGTGACAAACACGTATCATCACGGAAGAGTATTTTTTTTGTAGTGTATGATGTATCTTTGGTATTGAAGATATAAATAACACTTGTGTAGACCTGATCAAAGTTTCCAAAGTTTGACTTACAAAAAAAATTACACGTACTGCATTATCTAGCGGATGGAATATCTCTTCCCCCCTCTCAGCTATCTGACGCACCACTCAGCCTTATCGGGGCTCCTCAATCTCTCTCAAACTTTATATCTCCTTGGTTCACACATACACATGTCTTGCTCGTGCTGTACATATAGACCCATCCAACACTCTCCGCCCTTGTTCTCTCTCTATGTGACACGCACCCCCCTAATAAGTACCACAATCCCTCACTCCATCATAGGCGCAAGCACCCACCCCTAAGTATGATTATCTCTCACTAGCCATCAGGAACACACGTATTGTCTCCTTCCATCCATACGTCTATCTCGATATCTCTCGGGGTATCTTGTACCGCGCACACACCTTGTCACTCGATCTCCCACCCATGTAGTCCCATCACGATCTCCAGGGGATCTCTCTATGACAGACATACACTCTCTCCTCCCCTTGTCTGCATTTTCTCCGTACGTCTCTCTCGACCTCTCTCCCTTGTTTGTCAGACCCCTCTTGGCCACGTGCTAGGGGTCTTGCTCTCTCGGTTGCAAACAACCACACACTATCTCCTCACCTTGCTTCCATTGTCGAAGATGCATGTGTGATATGTTTCCATAAGACACACACATTTTTTCTTAACTTTTATCGAGTGTTGTCCATGTCTCTTTCACACACGCACACACACTTTTTTCACTCACTCTTTCTATTTCACTCTCTCTCTCTCTCTAGTTAGGGACTCTCTCACGTCCATAAGCATATGTATGTTTTGAAAAGTCAAACCTCAGAAAAGTTTGACCAGGTCTATGTGGAGAAAAACATTTACATCTGGAAAGATCATTAGATTCATCACAACATGTACTTACTTCATACTATCATTTATCTTTGATATTGTAGATCTAAGTAATTTATTTATAAACTTGGTCAAAGTTTTAAAAGTTTGACTTTAAAAAAAGTGTTGGAACTACATTATCGAACAGAGGGAGTAGCTGTAACGCCCTCGATGCGACTATAGCTCCCACGTGTCGAGGCACGACTTAGAGACATAATCGCATTGAAGGCATATGTCGCAAGTTAGGAAATCTTCACAACATCCCATGTAATGTAAATAATAAAGGGGAGAACATAGTTGGCTTACACTCGCCACGTCAATCAAGTACAAAAATAACATTACATCATACATACACTCAAGGCCCGACTACGGCGCCAAAATAAAAGAGAACCCAACATGCGACACGGTCCCAATCACCCCCAACTGGGCACCACTACTGATTGTCGGGAAAAGAAACATAGTATCGCTGAGAGTCTTCGTCGAACTCCCACTTGAGCTCATACTCGTCACCCGGAGCGGAATCACCTGGACCTGCATCTGGAGTTATAGTATATGTGAGCCACAAGGACTCAGCAATCTCACACCCTCGCGATCAAGACTATTTGAGCTTATAGGTATGGCAAGGTAAAATATGAGTGGAGCTGTAGCAAGCGACTAGCAAGTATGGTGGCTAACTTATTCGCAAAAGAGAGCGAGAAGAGGAGGCAAAGCATGAGCGAGAAGCTAGAGGGCAACCTGCGCAAACATTACTCCAACACCGTGTCCACTTCCCGGACTCCGTCGAGAAGAGGCCATCACGGTAACACACTCAGTTGATATATTTTAATTAAGTTAAGGTTCAAGTTATCTACAACCGGACATTAACAAATTACCATCTGCCCATAACCGCGGGCACGGCTTTTGAAAGTTCAAACCCTGCAGGGGAGTCCCAACTTAGCCCATGACAAGATCTCACGGTCAACGAAGGAATAGACCTCCTCCCAAGACATTCCGATCAGACTCGGTATCCCGGTAACTCAAGACACTTCGACAGGTTAAAACAAGACCAGCAACCCCGCCCGAATGTGCCGACAAATCCCGATAGGACCTGCACATATCTCTTTCTCAGGGCACACTCAGATGAGACATCCTATGAGTAAAACCAACCCTCAAGTTGCCCCGAGGTGGCCCCGCAGTCTACTCGGTCGGACCAACACTCGGAGGAGCACTGGCCCGGGGGGGGGGGGGGGTAAAATAAGATGACCCTTGAGTCTGCAGAACCCAAGGGAAAGAAAAGGCTAGGTGGAAAATGGTAAGACCAATGTTGGGCATTGCTGGAAAAGCTTTACTCAAGGCAAACTATCAGGGGGTTCCCATTATAACCCAATCGCGTAAGGAACGCATAATCCGGGATCATAACACCGATATGACGGAAACTAGGGCGGCAAGAGTGGAACAAAACACTAGGCGAGAGGCCGAGCCTTCCACCCTTTACCAGGTATATAGATTCATTAAGATAACATGGCAATATAATGATATCCCAACAAGTAAACAAAAGATGTTCCAAGAAGGAACGGCCTCCAATCTTCACCTGCAACTAGCAACGCTATAAGAGGGGATGAGCAAAGCGGTAACATAGCCAATCAACGGTTTGCTAGGACAATGGTGGGTTAGAGGTTTGACATGGCAATTTGGGAGGCTGACAAGCAAGTGGTAGGCATCGTAGCAATGGCATTGCAAAAGAGCGAGCAAACTAGCATAGCAAAGATAGTAGTGATTTCGAGGGTATGATCATCTTGCCTGCACAGTTGTCAGAGTTGACTGGATCTTCAAAAGCAAACTCAACGGGCTCCTCGTTAGCGAACTCGTCTCCCGGCTCTACCCAAACAAGACAAACAAGCAACAAGGATACAATCAACCACGTGCAAGAACAAGCAATATGATGAAATGATGATATGCTGTGCGGGATGCGATGCGGGATGCAAAATGCAAGATATGACAGGAAATGCATGAACCTGGCCTCAACTTGGAATTCCAAGGGTGCCACTGGAAATATGAGATGAAATCTCTTGAAAACGATATAAAGAACGCCGGAATCGGAGTTACGGTTTGGAAATGGCAAGCGATTCAAAAACGACACCGGTCTGTGATTTACAGCAAGTAGGCATCTAAATGCAATGAGATGAACATGCTACAGCACCCAAACATGACAACAAAATACATGGCAGGGATGCACACAAGATGCTTAACAAAAGGCTAGCACTGAGCCACGGCCAATTCATCCATTATGAGGTTCAAACAAGGATGGCAAAAACGCAAATGCAAAACAGATTTCAGACTTAGTGAAATTAACACTTGTCTGAAATTTCAGATCATGAAGTCCTCTTCGGAGCAACAAAACAACATGCTACAGGACCTGAACATGACAAAGAAAGACATAGCATGGAGCTACTCAACAAGCTTAACAAAAGTCCCTTAGTGACCTTGAGCCAAAAGGGAGCACAAAATATACTAACAAGCACACGAGCATAGCTAAAACACAATCAGTTTTCAGACTTAGTGAAAACTGAGACATGCTGAAACATAACTCACGAAGGCATGTAAACGAGCTCGATGCGCTCACTATGGTGCAAGTCATGGCAAGACAAGAATACACCCATAAATAAGGCACAAAATACAAGCTAGACATGGCAAGAACAATGGCATAGCATGCACGGATCAACTACAATAACATTGGCAAAATCGCAAACAAGTTGACGATCTGCCCAGATTCACAACGAAGCAAAAGTAGAGCTCGATTGACTCAAGCTAGGGTGCTCCATAATTGCAAAAAAAGGCATGTATGGATAGAGCACAACAATATTAACAAAACTCCTTTACTGATCATCCTCAAAAGAGGCACGGATCAGTAGGAAACAGCAAGAACTACTAAGTCCCTGAAAACAGATTTACCGGGTGCCTCACTTTGCAAGCTTGCACAAGTCACCACACACATCCTAAAAATGCATGGGTTGCACCTCTGGAAAGATAACAAAATCCTTAACAAAACATATGAAGGACTCACAGGCATAGCATGCACACAATAATCATGGCAAAAATGACAAAAGTCTAAGATGAACTAGCAGATCTGACAATTAACTCACGAAGCCTCCTTCTAACAGCATTTCGGGCATCAATATGAACTCAAATGAAAATGATGCAATGGAATGAAATGATGTACTCGTCGAGACGAACATTTTTATATACTATATGTCCAAAGTAGAGCTACGGATGCAAAGTTACAGCAGGTCAAAGATCGCATAAAAATTAAGGGGGAGAGGGAAAAAGTCAACCGTTAGGGTTCCAGATCTGGATCGGGGTTGCACGGAAACCGAGGATGGCCGGGTTACTGTAGCTCGCCGGAGATCATCGTGGCCGGAGTGGAGATGAGGTGGGAGAGGTCGCCGGGGCGGCGGTGGCGAGGCCGGGCGGCGCGGCCGAGGTCGCCATGGTCGCGGGCGGCGCCGGCGATGTACTTGGCGGCGGGGATGGCGAGTGCGGGGCAGCGGCCACCGGCCGAAGCGGCGAGGCGGCAATGGCACGCGGCAGCGCCGGCGATCTGGCGCGGGGACGAAGGAGGCAGCGCGCGGGGCTCCTCTGGCCCGAGGGGTCGGCGGGGAGGGCCGGCCCCGGGCCTCGCGGGCCGGCGGCGGCGGGGAAGTGGGCACGGGCGGCGGCCACTAGGCGGAGGACATGTGGCGGCGGACGGGGAGGCCGGACAATGTCCGTCGGCGGGGCAGATGTCCGGCGCACGCGAGGACGAATGAATCTAGGGTTTTCGGGGGAGGAGAAGATCCGGATTTCGGGGGAGGCTATATATAGGCATAAGTGGAGCTAGGAGAGTTCAAATGAGGTGCGGTTTTCGGCCGCGCGATCGTGATCGAACGCTCAAGGATATGGAGCAGAGTTAGGTGGATTTTTGGGCCAAATGGAGGGGTGTTGGGCTGCAACACACACGAGGCCTTTTCGGTCCCTCGGTTAACCGTTGGAGTATCAAACGAAGTCCAAATGGCACGAAACTTGACAGGCGGTCTACCGGTAGTAAACTGAGGCCGCTTGGCAAGTCTCGGTCCAATCCGGAAATGTTTAATCCCCACACACGAAAGAAAGCTAGAAATGACCACCGGAGGAGAACGAAGCGTCGGAATGCAAAACGGACAACGGGAAAAATGCTCGAACGCATGAGACGAACACGTATGCAAATGCAATGCACATGATGACATGATATGAGATGCATGACAAACACAACAACACATGGAGACAAAGACCCGAACCTGAGGAAATAATTATAACTTAATGCTGGAAACGACAAGAGTTGGAGTACAAAAAGGGAAAGTTACATCCGGGGTGTTACAATAGCTCTTTCTCTCTCTCTCTCTCTGCTATCTCTCACGTGCCTCCCCTCTCACACGAACACTCTGTACCGACGGATTATACGCTCACCGTGTTAGCGTATAGCTCCGTATATTGTTTAGTTGATCGGTCAACCAGTCTACAAGCTGCCTTGTCAGCTCGTGTTCTGTATCTTCGTGTGCTAGCCCATGTGGCAGTGGGTGAAAATAAGTAAACTAGAGGCCCATCTGACACGCGGTGAAGTAAACAAAGTAGAAACCACTTGGGGTAGCACCCCACACGCTAGTAATTACAGGGCGCATTGAGGACACACTTCTTCCGCGTGGAGGTCGCACTCGCGCACAAGTTCACCACTGCGCGACGGCATGCACAGAAGGACGCACTCGCGCACACCCAGCACACAACACACACCAGCACACGTGTACACCGGCGTCGCCGCCGGTTGAGATGGATGGCAAGCCAGCCAACAAGTGGAGGCGGCTCGAGCCAAAACCACATCCGGCGAGCCTGGACTTCATCAGCAGCCTCCCCGATGACATGTTGCTTGTCATCATCGGCCTCCTCCCCACCAAATCTGCCGCGCGGACCGACCTGCTCTCTCGGCGGTGGCTCCCCCTCTGGCGCCGCATCCCCCTCAACCTCACTGTCGATAGCTGCCTCTACGACGGGGATTGCAAACGCATGGCTGCAGTCTCCAAGATCCTTTCATCACACCCCGGGCTAGCCAGACGCCTTGACATCCGCATGTTTAGTACCAACTGCAAGGTCCATCCCAAGTTCGACGAGTGTTCCTTATCCCCCGCCCTAGATCAGCTCGAGGAGCTCAGCTTTGAAGCTAGACGATGTCGCTCTCGGCCGCCGTCTGCGCTCCGCCTCGCACCAACGCTGCGCCGCGCCAGCTTCAGCTCTTGCTATCTTCCCCAGATTAATGACGCACCCGCCCTTCTTCTCCCTCAACTCAAGCAGCTCGACCTCTTCGACATTGTCATCTCGAAGAAGGCTATGGAGCACCTACTCCACAGATGTACTGCGCTCAAGTACCTTCATCTTGAGCAGATCCACGGGTTCATTAGCCTCCACATCGCCTTGACGAATCTTTGATAGATTTATGTGTCTTGCTGGCCCCACAACAAGACATCAATTGGGAACAGATCACTCCAGCTTTTCCACATTATGGTCATTGAGAATGCACCTTTCCTTGAGAGATTGCTTGTATCGGATCTAGAAGGTCCAACAAAAATCAGGGTCATTGACGCGCCGAAATTGACAACGTTGGTGCACTCCTCTGCCAAATTCTCTAAACTATTTATTGGATCCGTAATTGTTCAAGTACAACACTCATCTTCTTCTCCATCTTCTTGAAATTCACATTTTTAAATTTCTTCTTGATGTATTTACGACCGTCTTCCAGAAAATGATTCCCACAAGCTTGACCCAGTCTATGCACACAGTGAAGATCTAGGCAATAAAATCTATCGGCCCCAATCTGGATCACGTTATTGGATTCCTTACATGCTTTCCGTGCACGGAGAAGCTACTCATTGAGGTGAAACTTCTTTCCTATTAGTAAACAAATGGTAATCACAACGTAGCGCAAATTTTTCGTAATTTTCCCAAATTATGATCACAAGTGTAGTGTTCAAAACGGCATCTACGCACTTCACCGAAAGAAATTTTTTTAGTATTTTTTATCATGTGATCACCTGCATCGTTTTTTGTTGTACTACTATAGTAGCCTAGGCTAGTCATAGTGGAAAGTAACTTAGACTACTCCAGTAACTCTATGGTTACCCTAAGAGCAAGTACTACCTCTGTACTGGTTTACTCTTCCTATTTTGTAGTATCAAAATTTGACCATATATTTAACTGACAAAATGTTAATGCATGTCACTAAAAACTATATCGTTGGATTCATATTTTAACATAATTTCAAATGGTGTAATTTTTAGTGACATGCATTGGCATTTTCTTACGTAAATCTATTGTCAAAATTTTATACTAAATAAGAGGTAGTACAAAAGTGGGATATAACAGCGCTCCACTGTGTAGGCCAAAACACATGCCAAATTCACTTGTGATGCATTTGGCATCGATGCCCCTCCATTGCTTACCTGGTGCCCCAATCTGAATCACCTACTTTGCTCCGGTGCCAAATTAACTCACGCAATGAAAAAACACTTGCGTGGGAGATAGAGAGGACTGAGGCAAAATAAAACACTTGTTTGGGAGAGTGAGAGGCTGGTGTAGTTGGTTTGATTGATTTGTTTATACATGTGGGTCTGTGTGCACAGCGGTGCCAACTCTCTCACATCGCGAGAGCGGTGCCGAAATCTTTTGATTTGACATCGATGCGTATTATGTGGCATACTTTTGTGAAATATGGCATCGGCCACATTGTGGAAGGCAACAAATGCCCAAGCTCTTCATGTCCTCCTACGTAAATGAGAGGAAAGAGAAAGATAGAGAGAGAGAGAGAGTGAAAAAATATCACTAGCCAGCCAACCCTATCATATGAGCGAATGATATTGGTACCTCTTGATGACATGGCAATCTTATACAGCCAGCTGCTCTAATATGTTCTCTTCTTTTGCAGATAAAAAAAGACCCGGAAGTGAAAAATGTGCTGCACTATAACAATCTCATCGAATGTCTTGATCTCCATCTTACAAAAATTGATTTGATCGACTATCGAGGCAGAACATCTAAGATTAAATTGGCCAGGTTCTTTTTTAGGAGGCAAGTATGCTCAAGGTGATGATGTTTGCGTTCTTTGGCGTAACAATGAATGGCGTGCTGATCACCGCAAGCGTCTAAGCCTAAATGACAAAGTCTCCACAGAAGCTGAATTTGTTTTTGAAACATCAAGAGTCCAGAGACTCGAAAACTTAATTTCCCATTAGTGATTTGTCAGGGCGGTGGATTTTAGTTTGTACGATAATGCTGCATCCACCTAAAGTAATGAAAGTTCTTACATAAACTTCCTAGTAATTCCCTCTTCGTAGGTGCAGCATTACTCCTAACATTTGTAATATCAGTTTGAAGCTTGTAATATTGCCGTGTCCAATTCCTATGTTTTCAAAATCCTGCGAATCAAACAGGTCCTGAGTTGGTGATGATGTTGTGCCTGCCAGCTTTCACCAATAGCCGTCGGATCTAGATCTGACACATACAAACCAAACCTCTCCAGTTTTGCAAAAAGATGCCCGCACTAGTTCCCTATTTACAAACAACTCCTTGTCTCTCACAATCATCCTTATCTCCTCCCCACCACATCTAGAAGGACATGGAAAAATCCACCCCCCAATCTTGGTGTTCCGTGCAATGCACGGGAAATTATGTCGAACACGACTAGTTGTAAGCAGGCTAGGTCTAGAGCCATGATGATAGTGACTGCAGACGGTGAGGCAGACTATGGTATCCGAACATGGCGCCTATACTCAGGTGTCATTTCCAGCGCAGGGTCTTGTCACTTCACTATGAGGAGCAGCACGTGATAATTTGACCAACGGGTAGTACAGTGCTACTACATTGGTAGTACTACTACTACTAGTACTAGCACCACCGTTTGGATTTAGTAGTACTACCACGTCCATCTGGATTTCATATTTGACTAGCAATATCTAGTAATGCATGTCACAAAAAATGTACTACACCCTTTGTAAATAAATACATGGTGTATTGTTTTATTCCTATCGGCGAGATAACTTAATGTCTTTTTGCTACTTATTATGATTACATGCAATGAACTAACCACTGCATGTGATGTTTGGTAGTATCAAGTCATCGAAAGCATGCGCGGGCACGAAGGGGGACGCAACTTCATTGACTTACTACACCTGCCTTTGGGTGTATGACATGTGGGCCCAATGGGTGGCTGGCCAACCTGTCATACAGCCAAAGACAGGTGCAGCAGAGGGGCGAGGAGTAGATGGCCAACATGCACGTGAATTCAACGCACTCTGCACTTCACATAGAAAGGCTCCCGCCAGTCCAATCTACGAAATCCTACACACCTACGCACCCAAGGGCAAGAGTGAGCACTCCAATCGCAAGATCAGTTGATTAGAAGCTATACCCATGGAGGCGATGAGCGCGAGCATCAGCCAGTTGTGCCAGATGCTCCACGATGCCGGCATGCGGCCCGGCACCAAGGAACGTCTCGAGGTAGTGCTTGAGGCCGCCAGGGCGAGGGGCCGCTCGGATGACAGCTTCATCTCCTTATTCGACGAGGTCCTCGTCGGCTTCCTCGACAAGTTCACCGTCATCAAGAAGCTCGCGGACGACCTTGACGTATGCCTCCAACCCACGCGCTCAGGCTCTACGATTCCTGCCACCCTCATAGGCCTCTATGGTGACAACCTCTTCGATGCACTGGTGGCCCTACGACTGCCCGCCGTCGCGCCGGAGAATGTCCACCTCCAGGTCGCGCTTGCCAGGCAGCGCGTGGTGCAGCAAGACACCATCGACATAATCACCCACGTCTACACGCAAATCGTCCACAAGGACTACTACATGAAAGAGGAGGACGATAGGACACTGTCCTTCTTAGACCACAGGGAAACCTTGGACGACATTGTTCAGAAGCACATTGAGCTTCCCGCCAACGCTGTTGCTCCTCACACGTCGGTTGGTGAACCGGTGCACTAGGGCGTGAGGATGTCGTTGATGGATCCGTATGTATCTTTATCTTTCTGTCAAATCCATGTACTAGTATATGGTACTACTAGTAATTATCTTACCTTTCACATCAACTCCAAAATTTTCCTACGTACTCCATGCATGAACCGCGCCAGAACCAAACTTCTCATTACTCTAGGGAAAATCGTTATTTCTATCTATCGGTCGTGCCATGGAGCAGAACCAAATTTTACAAGTTACAAGTTCAAAAGGAAAAGCCTCCCGTGTCCGCGTCGCACCCCCACACGGTTGGTCCGGCACCCCACTCAAGGTGGAATGCCTGTTGTGTTGCATTTTCACTTACAAGTGGGACCGCAGTTGAGCAAACCGACTATCGGCAAACCCCCACCCCGCCCACCGCGCGATGGCTGAGAAAACAAGAGGGAGAAGAGATGGTTGTAGGACGGACTCCAAGAAAATTGGTGTCGGATGGGACTCGTGTGGGTGGCATGTGCCGTACTGCTAGACATGAATGCTAGTTATGGCCCATGCCACCCCACTATATCGAGGTGCTGGTTAAGTAGAACAAATTTCCTCGAGTCCGTGCTCAGCCCTCCTCTATCTCTCTTCTGAGCCAGCCAGCAGACGCACGGAGCCCATCGTCTGTTCACTCATATGCGGTCCCACATGTCAGTGAAAACGCAAGAGGACCCAATGAACCTGCACATCTTTTACCTCGACGTGCTGGTGATGAAAAACAAATCCAATAAAGATCTTTGGTGGCCGCTTTTGGAGTTACTCAAGAGTAGAAACATTCTATTTATAGTTTAACCCAAGATGCACATCACGTGGCTTCAACTACCACTCTATTTTCTTGCATGACATGACCTGGATGCTGGATATCCCACGTGTCGGCAAAAGGAGGAAGAACTGGACCAAATATTCGGTTGTGCTCTCGGATTAGATTATTTGTGCTAACTTAAAATTTTATTGTGTAGAATGGATGCAAGTTTTGGTATTGGGAAGAAGAGTACAACGATATATTGATAGAGTGCAATTTAGTAGATGTTCTAGCCCTTTTAGCTAGCATAGAGGATTGAGATGAGACTAGTGCACTTGTTGATAGAAGAGAGGCTAGACACGTCTACTTCTTTACACTCGAAGAAGAAAGAAGCACGCAGGATCGAGCCTCCGCAGATCAACAATGAATGCATCATGAAGGCACTAATCCAACTTACAGGAGCAGTTATGGAAGTTGGATATCTTCTAAAATGTACTCTCATGGTTCTTGTTTTTCTAGTCAAAATTTTGGTGATGTATTTCCATGTACCAAAAAATCAATGATGAAAAAAAGATATGTGTTTGCAAAGAAAAATGTATGCGGCCGGGATGCGTCCGCGCGTGCGGCGCACGGCCACCGCATCCGAGAAATGGGCGGACACGACACCATTGCCCTACCCAAACGGACAAAATACGGGCAAAACGGAGGTCCGTTTGGGGTCGTGCGTTGGAGTTGGCTTTACAAGTGGGACCGCAGTTGAGGAAACCGACTATTGGCAAACCCCCACCTCGCCCGCCATGCAATGGCCGAGTTAGAGAAACGACGAGGTTGAAGAGATTGCTATAGCACGGACTCCAACAAATATGGTGTCAGATGGAAGTCGTGCTGGTGGCGTGTGCCATACTCCTAGACGTGAATGCTTGTTCCGGCCCATGCCACCCTACTACTCCTACTACTTATAGTAGTAGTATCAAGGATTCAAGGTGTTGGTTACGTACAGCGAACACATTAACATATGGCCCACCTCACACTGTGGCCAAATTTCCTAGAGTCTGTTCTAGGTTAAAAAGTGTTCTTTGTGAGGATGGGTGGCTGGTCTCAAGTTTAAAACTTGTTGTATTACGTACGTAGACATAGAGATAGTGCAGCATGTGAAGCTAGTACAAATAGCGTACTATTGTTGATTGGCCTCATCCGATAACCTGTTGCAATGCACGTACAATTATGTATTCGGAAAATATTTTTTTGCCTTGTCGCAGCAACCACTTAGAGAAGCGACTCGAAAGCCATCCATAAATTTAGTGAGTTTATCACATGCATATCATTTTAATATATACAATAGGTCGTCAACCCACAATGACAACGAGAATACATTATAAATACTAAAGTTTTCATCACACAACAAATAACAAGCAATGAAATGAACTTCAACTCAACCAATCCTCAGCATTAGAAATGCTTGTTTTGAACCACAAGTGATTCTCTGGGAATGGCCAGCTACTCTCAGTCTCGAGACCAACGCAAGACTGATCATCCAGGCTGAAGCGACCTACTATATCACGACCAGGGTAGGGAAGCACCGCAATGTCCGACATATAGATACAGTTGCTTCTCATAAATGGTAGTAACGTTGTGTCAACAGCAGTTGGATCGCCTTTCACCATCATTGGATAGTTTTTTCCAAGGAAGAGCGAGTTTGCTCCAAGACTATCAATACTGTACTAGGGAGAAGGTATCGGTGCTAGCACAGTAGTATCCATCCCGAATACCATGCAACGGGTGTTGGAATAGGTCCGAAGAGTGCGATCGTGGGAGACAACACCTGCTTCCTTAGCAGTAACATCAGTAGTGGGCTGTATACAGATAAGAAGGGGTGATCCATCGGAAGTTGCCTGGCACCACTGAGTATATGGGCCCTCCTTGTCCTCATGCTTGTGATCATCACCATCATCATCTCCCCCTTGGTTATAAATTTTTTCAAGTATAGGTGGTAGAATGTTCACAGGACCTTGGAAACACAAGAAGAAGGTTAATTAGTAGAGAAGGGAAACTTGCTAGCTCGCATGCATGTGGATGAAACAATTATAATTACGGTCAAAGACAAACGTACCGAGACTACGAGGATCCCATGCAAAAACAGTGCCACGAGTGGTGGCAGCAAACACAAGACCCTCGTATTCAATTGCATCACAGTACACATTCGTGAATAGAAACTAATTTTTGAGCAATATCCATCCAGTTGAACCACGAAGGGTGCAACAAACTTGTCGAAGATAGCAACAACTAGATAATTCTTGTAATTCCAAGAGCGGTTGAGAACTCGAGAAATTTCTATCTTCCGTAGACGATAGTCACCATGATCATATTTGAACATACGTAGATCATTTGTGTGCTCAACCTCAGGGCACTCGGAGAACTTTGGAAGTGGAATCCGCTGATGAATATACACATTCACAAGTTCCCACTAGCAACTGTACCCAATATAAACAACACAATCTCCATTTGCGCCTGCCCAAGCCTTGCCCTCAAGCGATGGCATCTTTACATCATACGTATAATTATCAAGCGGCATCAACTTGCACAAGGCGAGGCTTCCCTCATCCCCGCGCCAGTCAGCAGGGTCACGGTGAAGAATATAGCGGAGATCAAACCGCTCCTGGACCCTTGGGTTCCTTGTAATGATGTTATTAGTTGAGTCGAGAATGTTCTTGAATGAACCTGCCACGCTAGCCGAGGTGATGACGTCGCACCGATCAATGAGTTCCCCCACCACGTCATCTTTCAGATCGGGGCAAGAATAACGGGGTCGTTTCCGGCTTGTTTCCTCGATGGAGAAGATGATTGAACAATGGCAGAAGGAAGGCTGAAGGTAAATGGAGGAGGGAGGAAGAGCATGTGATAGCAGTTCCAAATCGAGAGGTGAGGGAGTCATGGATTAGGGGGTCTCCGGACAGCCGGACTATATCCTTTTGCCGGACTGTTGGACCATGAAGATATAAGATTGAAGACTTCGTCCTGTGTCCGGATGGGACTCTCCTTGGCGTGGAAGGCAAGCTTGGCAATATGGATATGAAGATCTACTTCCTTGTAACCGACTCTGTGTAACCCTAGCCCCCTCCGGTGTCCATATAAACCGGAGAGATTTAGTCCGTAGAGCATACAATCATACCATAGGCTAGCTTCTAGGGTTTAGCCTCTACGATCTTGTGGTAGATAAACTCTTGTAATACTCATATCATCAAGATCAATCAAGTAGGAAGTAGGGTATTACCTCCATCAAGAGGGCCCGAACCTGGCTAAACATCGTGTCGCCCGCCTCCTGTTACCATCCGCCTTAGACGCATAGTTTGGGACCCCCTACCCGAGATCCGCCGGTTTTGACACCGACATTGGTGCTTTCATTGAGAGTTCCACTATGTCGTCACCGTAAGGCTTGATAGCTCCTTTGATCATCGGTAACGATGCGGTCCAGGGTGAGGTTTTCCTCCCCGGACAGATATTTGTATGCGCCGGCTTCGCACTGTGGGCCAACTCGCTTGGCCATCTAGAGCAGATCGAGAGCTACACCCCTGGCCGTCAGGGTAGGTTCGGAAACTTAAACTACACTGCCGACATGCGCGGAGATTTGATCTTCGACGGATTCGAGCCCATGTCAGGTGCGCCGCATGATCACGGTGAGCATGATTTAGCTCTACCGTCGGATAGTGTTCGGGAGATCACACCTGCAACTACTCCGGCCTTCAATCCGGAGCAAATTGCACCCTCCGAGGACGGGTGGATAGACCCCGCCATGGAGGCCGCATTCTCAGTGGCGATAGAGCCGGATACTAACTTCACCCCTTAGGAGAGCCATGTTGCCGAACAACTGGATTCATCTTCGGCCACGGACTCCGAGCTGCCTGCGTCCGTGCCTATCGAATCCGATTGGGCGCCGATCATGGAGTTCACCTCCGCAGATATCTTTCAGCACTCACCTTTCGGCGTCGTGCTAAATTCATTAACGTCTCTCTCCTTGTCAGGAGAACCTTGGCCGAACTATGTCCGGCTAGAATGGGATGCGCACGATGAAGAAATTCGCTCCCCACCCACCACTCACTTAGTAGCCACTGTCGATGATTTAACCAACATGCTTGACTTCGACTCTGAAGACATCGACGGTATGGACGACGATGCAGGAGACGAACAGGAACCACCACCCACAGGGCGCTGGACCGCCACCTCATCATATGATATATACATGGTGGACATCCCCAAAGGAGGCAATGGCAACGAGACAACGGGGGATGACCCCTCCAAGAAGCAACCCAAGCGTCGACGTTAGCGGCGCCACTCTAAGTCCCGTCATAGAAAAAGTTGTGATACCGGCACAAGAGACAACAACACTCCGGGTAGTGCCGAAGACGACAACAATCCCCTCCAGCATGATTCAGAGCGGGAGGGTGAATAAGCTAGCCCTCCAGAGCGGGCAGCAGATGGAGAATCGGAGGAAGACAATTACATGCCTCTCTCCGAAGACGAGGTGAGCCTCGGCGAAGAAGAATTCATCGTGCCCGAGGATCTCGCCGAGCAGGAGCGCTTCAATTGCGGTCTTATGGCCACAGCAAATAGCTTGAAGAAAAAGCAACAACAGCTTCAAGCTGATCAAGATTTGCTAGCAGACAGATGGATCGAAGTCTTTGCGGCCGAGGAATACGAACTCGATCGGCCCTCCAAGAGTTACCCAAAGCGCAGGTTACTACCTCACCTCGAGGAGGAAGCATTGAAACCTACATCATTAGCGTATGATGCGGCTGACGGGCCACCTCGTGGCCGAGACAGAGAGGCATTTCAGCCCGAAGTCCAACCCGCACCCCAGCACCAATCAAACAAAAATACCAAGGCCCGGGGTAACATGCGGGACCTGCGAGACGTATTAGAAAACAAGGCAACATGTGCAAGATCGATCTACGAATCACGGGGGCGTGCACCAACACGCGACGATGATCGTCATGCCAGATACACTAAAAGCAAATCTGGACGAGCCGAACATGGCAGACAAGACTCGTATGAACCACGTCGTGATATAGCCCGGCACAGAGGCGCCGCACACCCCTTATGCTTCACTGATGAAGTAATGGATCACAAATTCCTAGAAGGGTTTAAACCCATAAACATTGAATCATACGATGGTACTACAGACCCCGCGGTATGGATAGAAGACTTCTTCCTCCACATTTACATGGCCCGCGGGGATGACCTACATGCCATTAAGTATCTCCCACTAAAACTCAAAGGGCCGTCTCAGCAGTGGCTCAATAGCTTGCCAGCAAACTCCATTGGAGGTTGGGAGAACCTGGCAGAGGCATTCCTGGACAATTTACCGCCGGACGCTGACGATTTAAGTCATATAACTCAGCAGCCACGGGAATCGGCCAGGAAATTATGGACCCGGTTCCTAACCAAGAAGAACCAAATTGTCGACTGTCCGGATGGAGAGGCCTTAGCGGAATTTAAGCATAATATCCGTGATGAATGGCTCGCCCGGCACCTCGGCCAAGAGAAGACAAAATCCATGGCATCCCTCACGACACTTATGACCCGCTTTTGTGCGGGCGAAGATAGCTTGTTCGCTCGTAGTACCAATACAGCAAGCAAACCTGGCATATCAAAAGCGAGGGATTGCAACGGCAAACCACGACGCAACAAACACAAGTGCCGCAAATATGGTGAAAATGCCGAAAATACGGCAGTTAATGCTGGGTTCAGGAGCTCAAAGTCCGGTCAGCGGAAAGGGCCACCCAAAAATAAAAATCCAGGTGCATCCAGTCTGGACCGCATACTCGATCGCCAATGCCAAATTCATTGCACCCCAGAAACGCCAGCCACCCATACCAATAGAGAATGCTGGGTCTTGAAACAAGCCGACAAGGCAAACGCCAAAGAAGAAGAGGGGTCTCAAAGCGACGATAGCAATGAAGTGCCCAGATCACCAAACACAGGAGGGAAAAAGAAATCCCCCCCCCCATATTCAATCGGTGAATGTGGTAAATACCACCCGAATTGCCAGATCGGACCAGATATGCACCCTTAGGGATGGTGGCTCAATAGAACTAGTCGTCCCACAATATAAACAAGGGCCGGTCACCTTCAACCGCCCGGATCGTCAGGTTAACGCCAATCAGGTCAATCCGGCCGCACTAATCCTCGACCCAATAGTAGACGGGTTCCACCTCACTCGAGTCCTTATGGACGGAGGCAGCAGTTTAAATCTGTTGGGGAACGTAGCATAAATTCAAAATTTTCCTACGTGTCACCAAGATCTATCTATAGAGTCATCTAGCAACGAGGGAGGAGTGGATCTACATACCCTTCTAGATCGCGCGCGGAAGCGTTCAAGAGAACGGGGTTGATGGAGTCGTACTCGTCGTGATCCAAATCACCGATGATCCTAGCACAGAACGGACGGCACCTCCGCGTTCAACACACGTACGGAGCTGCGATGTCTCCTCCTTCTTGATCCACCAAGGGGAAGGAGAGGTTGATGGAGATCCAACAGCACGACGGCGTGGTGGTGGAAGTAGCGGGATTCCAACAGGGCTTCGCCAAGCGCTGCGGGAGGAGGGAGATGTGTCATGGGAGGGAGAGGGAGGCGCCAGGGCTTAGGTTTTGTTGCCCTCCCTTCCCCCCACTATATATAGGGCCAAGGGAGAGGAGGAGGGCGCAGCCTTGCCCCTTCCTCCAAGGAAGGGTGCGGCCAAGGGGGGGAGGAGTCCATCCTCCCCAAGGCACCTCGGAGGTGCCTTCCCCCTTTAGGACTCTCCCCTCCTCTTGTCCCTTTGGCACATGGGCCTCTAGGGGCTGGTGCCCTTGGCCCATATAGGCCAAGGCGCACCCCCTACAGCCCATGTTGTCCCCAGGGCAGGTGGCCCCACCCGGTGGACCCCCGGGACCCTTCCGGTGGTCCCGGTACAATACCGGTGACCCCGAAACTTGTCCCGATGGCCGAAATAGCACTTCCTATATATAATTCTTTACCTCCGGACCATTCCAGAACTCCTCGTGACGTCCGGGATCTCATCCGGGACTCCAAACAACTTTCGGGTTACCGCATACTAATATCTCTATAACCCTAGCGTCACCGAACCTTAAGTGTGTAGACCCTACGGGTTCGGGAGACATGCAGACATGACCGAGATGACTCTCCGGTCAATAACCAACAGCGGGATCTGGATACCCATGTTGGCTCCCACATGTTCCACGATGATCTCATCGGATGAACCACGATGTCAAGGACTTAATCAATCCCGTATACAATTCCCTTTGTCTAGCGGTACGATACTTGCCCGAGATTCGATCGTCGGTATCCTGATACCTTGTTCAATCTCGTTACCGACAAGTCTCTTTACTCGTTCCGTAACACATCATCCCGTGATCAACTCCTTGATCACATTGTGCACATTATGATGATGTCCTACCGAGTGGGCCCAGAGATACATCTCCATCACACGGAGTGACAAATCCCAGTCTCGATTACCCAACAGACACTTTCGGAGATACCTGTAGTGTACCTTTATAGCCACCAGTTACGTTGTGACGTTTGGCACACCCAAAGCACTCCTACGGTATCCGGGAGTTGCACAATCTCATGGTCTAAGGAAATGATACTTGACATTAGAAAAGCTTTAGCATACGAACTACACGATCTCTTGTGCTAGGCTTAGGATTGGGTCTTGTCCATCACATCATTCTCCTAATGATGTGATCCCGTTATCAACGACATCCAATGTCCATGGTCAGGAAACCGTAACCATCTATTGATCAACGAGCTAGTCAACTAGAGGCTTACTAGGGACATGGTGTTGTCTATGTATCCACACATGTATCTGAGTTTCCTATCAATACAATTCTAGCATGGATAATAAACGATTATCATGAACAAGGAAATATAATAATAACTATTTATTATTGCCTCTAGGGCATATTTCCAACAGTCTCCCACTTGCACTAGAGTCAATAATCTAGTTCACATCGTCATGTGATTAACACTCACAGGTCACATCGCCATGTGACCAACATCCAAAGAGTTTACTAGTGTCACTAAACTAGTTCACATCATCATGTGATTAAGACTCAATGAGTTCTGGGTTTGATCATGTTTTGCTTGTGAGAGAGTTTAGTCAACGGGTCTGCAACATTCAGATCCGTATGTACTTCGCAAATTTCTATGTCATCTGTAGATGCAACTACTACGCTACATTTGGAGCTATTCCAAATAACTGTTCTACTATACGAATCCAGTTTACTACTCAGAATAATCTGGATTAGTGTCAAAGTTTGCATCGGCGTAACCCTTTACGACGAACTCTTTTACCACCTCCATAATCGAGAAAATTCCTTAGTCCACTAGTTACTAAGGATAACTTTGACCGCTGTCCTGTGATCCATTCTTAGATCACTCTTGTACCCCTTGACTGACTCATGGCAAGGCACACTTCAGGTGCGGTACACAGCATAGCATACTGTAGAGCCTATGTCTTAAGCATAGGGGACGACCTTCGTCCTTTCTCTCTATTCTGCCCGTGGTCGAGCTTTAAGTCTTAACTTCATACCTTACAACTCAGGCAAGAACTCCTTCTTTGACTGATCCATCTTGAACACCTTCAAGATCATGTCAAGGTATGTGCTCATTTGAAATTACCATTAAGCATTTTGATCTATCCTTATAGATCTTGATGCTCAATGTTCAAGTAGCTTAATCCAGGCTTTCCATCGAAAAACACTTTCCAAATAACCCTATATGCTTTCCAGAAATTCTACGTCATTTCTGGTCAACAATATGTCAACAACATATATTCATCAGAAATTCTATAGTGCTCCCACTCACTTCTTTGGAAATACAAGTTTCTTATAAACTTTGTATGCACCAAAATCTTTGATCATCTCATCAAAGCATACATTCCAACTCCGAGATGCTTACTCCAGTCCTTAGAAGGATTGCTGGAGCTTTGCATACTTGTTAGCATCTTTCAGGATTGACAAAACCTTCCGGTTGTATCACATACAACCTTTCCTCAAGAAAATCGTCGAGGAAACAATGTTTTGACATCCTATCTGCAAGATTTCATAAATAATGCAATAATCGCTAATATAATTCCAACAGACTCTTAGCATCGCTACGAGTGAGAAAGTCTCATCGTAGTCAACTCCTTAAACTTGTCGGAAAACATCTTAACGACAAGTCGAGCTTTCTTAATGGTAACATTTACCATCATTGTCCGTCTTCCTTTTAAAATCCATCTGCACTCAATAGCCTTACGACCATCGAGCCGCTCTGCCAAAGTCTACACTTTGTTTTCATACATGGATCCTCTCTCGGATTTTATGGCCTTGAGCCATTTATCAGAATCTGGGCCCACCATCGCTTCTCCATAGCTCGTAGGTTCATTGTTGTATAGCAACATGACTTCCAAGACAGGATCACGTACCACTCTGAAGTAGTACGCATCCTTGTCATCCCATGAGGTTTGGTAGTGACTTGATCTGAAGTTTCATGATCACTATCATAAGCTTCCACTTCAATTGGTGTAGGTGCCACAGGAACAACTTCCTGTGCCCTGCCACACACTAGTTGAAGAGACGGTTTAATAACCTCATCAAGTCTCCACCATCCTCCCACTCAATTCTTTCGAGAGAACCTTTTCCTCGAGAAAGGACCCGATTCTAGAAACAATCCCTTATTTCTTTCGTATCTGAGACAGGAGGTATACCCAACTGTTTTGGGAGTCCTATGAAGATGCATTTATCCGCTTTGGGTTCGAGCTTATCAGTCTGAAACTTTTTCACATAAGCAGCCCCAAACTTTTAAGAAATGACAGCTTAGGTTTCTCTAAACCATAGTTCATACGGTGTCATCTCATCGGAATTATGTGGTGCCCTATTTAAAGTGAATGTGGTTGTCTTTAATGCCTAACCCATAAACTATCATGGTAATTCGATAGAGACATCATGGTATGCATCATATCCAATAGGGTGCGGTTATGATGTTCGGACACACCATCACACTATGGTGTTCCAGGCTGTATTAGTTGTGAAACAATTTCCACAATGTCTTAATTCTGTGACAAACTCGTAATTCAGATATTCATCTCTATGATCATTTCATAGATATTTTATCCTCTTGTCACGATGATCTTTCAACTTCACCCTGAAATTACTTGAACCTTTCAATAATTCAGACTCGTGATTCATCAAGTAAATATACTCAACATCTACTCAAATTATCTGTGAAGTAAGAGCATAACGATATCCACTACACGCCTCAGCAATCATTGGACTGCACACATCAAAATGTATTACTTCCAACAAGTTGCTTTCTAGTTCCATTTTACTGAAAACGAGGCTTTCAGTCATCTTGCCCATGTGGTATGATTTGCATGTCTCAAGTGATTCAAAATCAACTGAGTTCAAACGGTCCATTTGCATGGAGTTTCTTCATGCATATACACCAATAGACATGGTTCGCATGCCTCAAACTTTTCAAAAACGAGTGAGCCCAAAGATCCATCAACATGGAGCCTCTTCATGCGTGTTATGACTTACATGGCAGTGCCACAAGTAGGTGGTACTATCATTACTATCTTTTGGCATGAACATGTGTATCACTACGATCGAGATTCAATAAACCATTCATTTTAGGCGTAAGACCATCGAAGGTATTATTCAAATAAACAGAGTAACCATTATTCTCCTTAAATGAATAACCGTATTGCGATAGAGGTAATCCAATCATGTCTATGCTCAACGCAAACACCAAATAAAAATTATTTAGGTTTAACCCCAATCTCGATGGTAGAGGGAGCGTGCGATGCTTGATCATATCAACATTGGAAACACTTCCAACACATATCGTCAGCTCACCTTTAGCTAGTCTCCGTTTATTCCATAGCTTTTATTTCGAGTTACTAACACTTAGCAACCGAACCGGTATCTAATACCCTGGTGCTACTAGGAGTACTAGTAAAGTACACATTAACATAATGTATATCCAATATACTTCTATCGACCTTGCCAGCCTTCTTATCTACCAAGTATCTAGGGTAATTCTGCTCCAGTGGCTGTTCCCTTTATTACAGAAGCACTTAGTCTCGGGTTTGGGTTCAACCTTGGGTTTCTTCACTAGAGAAGTAGCTGATTTGCCGTTTCATGAAGTATCCCTTCTTGCCCTTGCCCTTCTTAAAACTAGTGGTTTCACCAACCATCAACAATTGATGCTCCTTCTTGATTTCTACTTTTGTGGTGTCAAACATCGCGAATAACTCAAGGATCATCATATATGTCCCTGATATATTATAGTTCATCACGAAGCTCAAGCAGCTTGGTGGTAATGACTTTGGAGAAACATCACTATCTCATCTGGAAGATCAACTCCCACTCGATTCAAATGATTGTTGTACTCAGACAATCTGAGCACAAGCTCAACAATTGAGCTTTTCTCCCTTAGTTTGCAGGCTAAGAAAAATCGTCGGAGGTCTTATACCTCTTGACGTGGGCACGAGCCTGAAAATCCCAATTTCAGCCCTCAAAACATCTCATATGTTTCGCGACGTTTTAACACGTCTTCGGTGCCTCAACTCTAAACCGTTTAACCGAACTATCACGTAGTTATCAAAATGTGTATGTCAGACGTTCGCAACATCCACAGACAATGTTTGAGGTCCAGCACACTGAGCGGTGCATGAAGGACATAAGCCTTCTATGAAGCAATGAGGACAATCCTCAGTTTACGTACCTAGTCCGCATAATTGCTACTATCAACTTTCAACTAAAATTTCTCTAGGAACATATCTAAACAGTAGAACTGAAGCGCAAGCTACAACATAATTTGCGAAGACCTTTTGACTATGTTCAGGATAATTAAGTTCATCTTATGAACTCCCACTCAGATAGACATCCCTCTAGTAATCTAAGTGATTACATGATCCGAGTCAACTAGGCCGTGTCCGATCATCACGTGAGACGGACTAGTCAACATCGGTGAACATCTTCATGTTGATCGTATCTACCATACGACTCATGCTCGACCTTTCGGTCTTCTGTGTTCCGAGGCCATGTCTGTACATGCTAGGCTCGTCAAGTCAACCTAAGTGTTTGCATGTGTAAATCTGTCTTACACCCGTTGTATGTGAACGTTGGAATCTATCACACCCGATCATCACGTGGTGCTTAGAAACGAACGAACTATCGCAACGGTGCACAGTTAGGGGGAACACTTTCTTGAAATTTTAATGAGGGATAATCTTATTTACTACCGTCATTCTAAGTAAACAGGATGCAAAAACATGATAAACATCACATGCAATCAAATAATAGTGACATGATATGGCCAATATCATATAGCTCCTTTGATCTCCATCTTGGGGCTCCATGATCATCTTGTCACCGGCATGACACCATGATCTCCATCATCATGATCTCCATCATCGTGTCTCCATGAAGTTTCCTCGCCAACTATTACTTCTACTTCTATGGCTAACGGTTAGCAATAAAGTAAAGTAATTACATGACGTTTATGTTGACACGCAGGTCATAAATAAATTAAGACAACTCCTATGGCTCCTGCCGGTTGTCATATTCATCGACATGCAAGTCGTGATTCCTATTACAAGAACATGATCAATCTCATACATCACATATATCATTCATCACATCCTTTTGGCCATATCACATCACATAGCATACCCTGCAAAACAAGTTAGACATCCTCTAATTGTTGTTTGCATGTTTTACATGGCTGCTATGGGTTTCTAGCAAGAACATTTCTTACCTACGCAAAGACCACAACGTGATATGCCAATTGCTATTTACCCTTAATAAGGACCCTTTTCATCGAATCCGATCCGACTAAAGTGGGAGAGACAGACACCCGCTAGCCACCTTATGCAACTAGTGCATGTCAGTCGGTGAAACCAGTCTCACGTAAGAGTTCGTGTAAGGTTGGTCCGGGCCGCTTCATCCCACGATGCCGCCGAATCAATATAAGACTAGTAACGGCAAGCATATTGAACAAAATCAACGCCCACAACTACTTTGTGTTCTACTCGTGCATAGAAACTACGCATAGACCTAGCTCATGATGCCACTGTTGGGGAACGTAGCATAAATTCAAAATTTTCCTACGTGTCACCAAGATCTATCTATGGAGTCATCTAGCAACGAGGGAGGAGTGGATCTACATACCCTTGTAGATCGCGCGCGGAAGCGTTCAAGAGAACGGGGTTGATGGAGTCGTACTCGTCGTGATCCAAATCACCGATGATCCTAGCGCCGAACGGACGGCACCTCCGCGTTCAACACACATACGGAGCAGCAACGTCTCCTCCTTCTTGATCCAGCAAGGGGAAGGAGAGGTTGATGGAGATCCAACAGCACGACGGCGTGGTGGTGGAAGTAGCGGGATTCCAACAGGGCTTCGCCAAGCGCTGCGGGAGGAGGGAAATGTGTCATGGGAGGGAGAGGGAGGCGCCAGGGCTTAGGTTTTGTTGCCCTCCCTTCCCCCCACTATATATAGGGCCAAGGGAGAGGAGGAGGGCGCAGCCTTGCCCCTTCCTCCAAGGAAGGGTGCGGCCAAGGGGGGGAGGAGTCCATCCTCCCCAAGGCACCTCGGAGCTGCCTTCCCCCTTTAGGACTCTCCCCTCCTCTTGTCCCTTTGGCGCATGGGCCTCTAGGGGCTGGTGCCCTTGGCCCATATAGGCCAAGGCGCACCCCCGACAGCCCATGTGGTCCCCGGGGCAGGTGGCCCCACCCGGTGGACCCCCGGGACCCTTCCGGTGGTCCCGGTATAATATCGGTGACCCCGAAACTTGTCCCGATGGCCGAAATAGCACTTCCTATATATAATTCTTTACTTCCGGAACTCCTCGGGACGTCCGGGATCTCATCCGGGACTCCAAACAACTTTCAGGTTACCGTACTAATATCTCTATAACCCTAGAGTCACCGAACCTTAAGTGTGTAGACCCTACGGGTTCGGGAGACATGCAGACATGACCGAGATGACTCTCCGGTCAATAACCAACAGCGGGATCTGGATACCCATGTTGGCTCCCACATGTTCCACGATGATCTCATCGGATGAACCACAATGTCAAGGACTTAATCAATCCCGTATACAATTCCCTTTGTCTAGCGGTACGATACTTGCCCGAGATTCGATCGTCGGTATCCCGATACCTTGTTCAATATCGTTACTGACAAGTCTCTTTACTTGTTCCGTAACACATCATCCCGTGATCAACTCCTTGATCACATTGTGCACATTATGATGATGTCCTACCGAGTGGGCCCAGAGATACCTCTCCGTCACACGGAGTGACAAATCCCAGTCTCGATTCGTGCCAACCCAACAGACACTTTCAGAGATACCTGTAGTGTACCTTTATAGCCACCCAGTTACGTTGTGACGTTTGGCACACCCAAAGCATTCCGACGGTATCCGGGAGTTGCACAATCTCATGGTCTAAGGAAATGATACTTGACATTAGAAAAGCTTTAGCATACGAACTACATGATCTTGTGCTAGGCTTAGGATTGGGTCTTGTCCATCACATCATTCTCCTAATGATGTGATCCCGTTATCAACGACATCCAATGTCCATGGTTAGGAAACCGTAACCATCTATTGATCAACGAGCTAGTCAACTAGAGGCTTACTAGGGACATGGTGTTGTCTATGTATCCACACATGTATCTGAGTTTCCTATCAATACAATTCTAGCATGGATAATAAATGATTATCATGAACAAGGAAATATAATAACTATTTATTATTGCCTCTAGGGCATATTTCCAACAAAATCTGCTTTACCAGGACACAGTGCGCAAGATGGGCATCGATCATTCAGCGACCAAACCCACTAAAGCCACTTTTAGAGGCATCATACCAGGTATGGAGGTTAGCTGTACAGGCTCCATTTCCCTTGAGGTAATCTTCGGATCACCAGAAAATTACCATATCGAAGTGTTAATCTTTGAAATCGCCCCTTTCCGCAGTGATTATCAAGCACTGCTCGGACGAACCGCGTTCGCTCGATTCAACGCGGTGCCACACTATGCCTACCATAAGCTCAAGATGTCTGGTTGACGCGGCGTCATCGCGGTTCATGGCAAGGCCGAACTTTCCTTCGGCACCAGCAAATACACCACCGCCTTAGCAGCAGAAACAACGAGCAGCAGCTTGCAGCCGAACCTCGAGTTGACGTCCAAGCTCCCGGACACCGTCAATGGGCTCTGAACTACTTTGCGGAAGGGTACCCCAGCTCATCCAGAGCTCAACTAAACACTCTAGCAAAAGGCCATGTCAGGCCGAACTCAGCGGTTCAACCGCCCTCCGGCACGTAAAAATATCTTATATTTCCTTCGCAGGTTCACCTTTGCACCAAACAGGATGGACTACACGGAGGCAGCTTGAACGCGTTAGGGAATCCTTAGACATTCCCCGCAGTGACCGTCCGGCTATATTACGGATATGCACACAAGCTCTTCCCCCTGGTCACAGCAGGTTCGGCTATCACAACCCCTTTTTATCACATTACTTGTACCCATACGCATAGACTTATTATTCAAATACAACATGTAGATCTATATGACATTTACCTGCTGATTATTTCTTATCAAAATCATTTTGTCAAGTGGCATCCGTACACAGCGATATGCCTTAAATATGCCAGGGGCTTCGTTTTTCCCGTAACACGGCAATAATAGTCCGAACACCTTCATGGAACTTCGGTACCCCGAACCTATAGCATTATATGCATCAACTCCGAATCATGTCTTGGGTCAATAGTTGGGTTTGCCCAGCTCCCATGTTTTGGTACGTTACGTTCCGCTATATCGGCTAGGGTAGCACTTGGAGAACTACTGCGATTGTGTCCCCATTCTTCCGGATGAGCACCTCAGTAGAGAAAGCTGAAAACTGACTGTCATGATATGGCGAGAGCTGGTCAGCTGTTCGAGCAGTTAGAAAATGCTCCCGCATAATGCCATAACCAATGCAGCATGTGATGGATCGGTTTTTTCTCCGATCAGGCGCTTATAGAGCCCATAGTACGGTCTTCCGAACACAAGGGGCTGCGCCGACCATACTAAAGCTCCTATGGCTAAGTGAGAGTGATAAAGCCCTATAGTCCGATTGCCTGTTTCGCTATGCTGAGCACCTCCTTTGAAGGACCCAAAACTGGGATAAAGAGTGCTTAGGTTTATCCCGAACACCCCCGTACTTCTTACGTGGGGGCAGAAGCCGTCTACTGGCCAACTCTCAGGTTTAATATAAAAACGGCCACACAGGAGGGTCAACTTTTATATACCAGGTGACAAATAAATGACCTTGTTCAAACATTACAAAGGAAAACATGATTGGAATTCATGGAAATATAATGTCCTTGGTGCATAGCTCCGCTGCAAGGTAGGATCCTTTCAGGACACTCTCATAATATAATTCGGGCTTGCGGTGCTCCTTCCCCTCTGACGGTCCTCCCGTCATCAACTTTTCGGCATTCATCTTCCCCCAGTGCACCTTTGCATGGGCGAAGGCCATTCGCGCTCCTTCTATACAGACTGACCGCTTGATGACGTCAAGTCGAGGGCAAGCACTTACAAGCGGCCTCACGAGCCCGAAGTAGCTGCTTGGAATCGGCTCGGGAGGCCATAGCCGGATAACCATATCTTTCATGGCTAGTTCCACCGCCTTATGCAGTTCGATCAGTTGTTTCAGTTGATCGCCAAAAGGCACCGGATAATTCGGCGCCAAATACTGCGACCAGAAGAGCTTATCTGTGATGTTCCTTTCTTCGGCTCAGTAGAATTGGGCGGCATCTGATATGCTGCAAGGTAGCTCGGCAAATACACCTGAGAAATCCGGATTCAAAACCAGAAACATAGTTTTCCCTTCAAATACTTGCTTTACATGGGAAAAGCCTTACCCGCCGCGATCTTTCTAGCCTCTTGGATCCCTTGCAGGGCGCTTTGGGTTTCCCCACGGGTATCGTTCGTGGCTTGACGTGCCTTGGTGAGTTCGGACACTTCCTCCGTTAAACTCTGCTCCAAGGTCTCACATTTACTAATGGCCTCTTGCAGCTCCGGCTCAGCTTTAATAGCTTTGGCCTCGTGTTTCTCATGAAAGAGTCTGCTCTGTTGCCGCCTTTTTCTCAGCCTCCGCAATGGCCCTTTTGAGGGCCTCGACTTCGGTCATAACCCCTAGCACAAATTATGTGGCTTATTTCGTACTAAACATTTATTTCACAATAAATGCGTACAACGCTTGTGCATACTTTGTTTATCCCTCAACTGCATTTTCAATCGGCCAAGTTCTTCTATGTCCCACTCCAGACTTTGATTCAGTCCGGAGATCTCCGCAGTACGAGAGGCAGCAGCCGCTACAGGTACCTGCTTGAAATAGAAGAGAAATCAATGTCATTCAATGAGTCTTCCTGCGATCATTAATTCGATGCCCTGTTCGGTTCTTTCTTTCACCGAACAGTGTATCAGGGGCTACTATCTATACTATGACACTCTTCGACTACTCATAAAACATACCTCAAAGCCTCTTATAAGGCTGATACAGGCTTTGTTCAGTCCACTCTCGGTTGACTGACTCTTCTCAATCACCGCACCCATAAGGGTACGATGTTCATCAAAGATGGAGGCATCTTGCAACGCCACCAACAAAGCATCCGACACTGCTAGATGGACAGAGGTCGGAACAGGCACTCCTCCTCCAGCCGAAGGGGGCTGCCTTCTTGATTCTGGAGCCGTATAGGTCTCTGGAATCTCATCCGGTGGGTAGCCGAACTCAGGATCGCCCCCGCCGTCAGTCCCCATGGGTATCTTTTCCCCCACGTGTCCGGTCCCTGCGGTTTGACCTCCAGGCGCCACCTTCACGGATTCTTCTTTTCCTCCTTGGCCGGAGTCCTTCTGGGACGATGCCTCGGTATTATGCACATGTTTGGAGGAAGGGGCCTTTGGGGGCGTCCCGCTCTCCATAGCATTTGAGCTCAGCAGGTCCTCTGATGAGGATTGTTTGGTACAGGACCTCACCGGACTACAAAAAATATATATATGCTTAGGTTAAAATACTAACCTCTGATGAGTTCGGATGCTTAAACGTACTCGGATTTTATATACTTATGAGGTCACCAGGGGCTGGGCCTTGGGATCCCATGCCGGGCCGCTGTCGGCGGCGGCAGTGGACTCCTCCGGAAGAGGAGCCCTTCCCCTTTTGGGCAGTTCGGCCTCCAAGGGTGCGGAGGCCGTCCTCTTCCTTCTTCCCCCCGCAGGGGATTCATCTTCCTCCTCCTCTGCGTCCTCTTCGGAGGCGTAATGGGCACCGGGACCTTCAGATATTGTGTCCGAAGTGCCGCGGCGTGGAAGGCCGCCCCGGGTCTTTTTGGCCTCCTTCTCTGCCGTCTTCTTCGGCACCTTGTAAGGCGCCGGGACCAGCATCTTCGTCAGAAAGTGGGATGGCCGGGTCTTCGGCCAATGGGGCCGGACAATGGATCCGCTTCGCCTTCTTCGTCCAGCCTTGGGAGAGTTGAATAACACGCGTTAAGCGCTTCCTTTGGGTCATGCAGATAGAAAAGTTGGATAAACTCACCAAACTTGCAGGGCGGGACAGTTGGTACCCGCGATCCTCGGCAGAGTCCGGTCATGATTTGCTGGACTTGAAAAGCACCTTCCAAATGTCCTTGTGCGAGGAGCCAAAGAACCCTCGCAAGGTTTGGTGCCTGGCCGGATCGAATTCCCATAGATTGCAAGTCCGGTGTTGATAAGGCAGTACCTGGCGGACTAACATCACCTGGACTACGTTGAGAAGTTCAATGTTCTTGTCTCCCATATCTTTAAAGCGCGTCCGGAGCCCCGACAATTTGTCAGACGAGGACCAGTCCAGGCCTTTCTTAACCCAGGATGTAAGCCGTAGAGGGGTGCCGGATCGAAACTCGGGAGGCGGCCCATTCCTTGCCGCACGGCTCAGTGATGTAAAACCACTGTTGTTGCCACTCTTTGACAGAATCATGAAAGGTTCCCGTTGGCCATATGACGTTGGGCATCTTGCTCACCATAGCACCCCCGCACTCGGCGTGCTCGCCGCCCACCACCTTGGGCTTCACATTAAAAACCTTCAGCCATAAACCAAAATGCGGTGAAATGCGGAGAAAAGCCTCGCACACGACAATGAATGTGGAGATGATGAGGAAGGAATTAGGGGACATATCGTGAAGATCAATCCCATAATAATACATGATGCCACGAATTAATGGGTGGAGGGGAAACCCTAGCCCGCGGACAAAGTGAGGGAGGAATACAACCCTCTCGTGGGGTTCCAGAGTGGGGACGATCTGTCCTGCCGTCGGGAGACGGTGGCTGATTTTCTTGGCCAGATACATGGCCTCCCAAAGCTTTTTGATATCCTTCTCTCGGACGGTAGAGGCCATCCATTTTCCTCCTGCTCCGGATCCGGACATCTTTGGAAGACCTTTTGTGGGCAAAGAAGGTGAAAGTTTGGGCGCTGGAGCCTGAGTAGAAGGGAATGAATCGGGAAGAAGGCATGGGTGAAAAGAGTGAATCCTTGTCCCTTTATAAGGGAGGAAGAGGCGATGCGCCTCCCCACTCACCTGGTAAAACCTCTCATTACCCAAGCGCCATAATTGATGGTGCGGTTGGGTTACCCACATCCGTAGTGATGAGAATCCCGTGATAAGGGGACATGATCTCTGCTTCAACAAGACGTGCCAAGGAAACCACCTCGCGATATGTGTAGTAGCTGGTTGAGAAAAACGGTTCGAATAATGACCGGGTCATGGTATGATGTCATGCTGTCAAACGTGTCAGCAGATTGGATTTGTGTAAATATTATTCTCTCTACGGTGGTATGTGGAACTTGTTTTGTAGAGCCGGACACTATCCTTGTGTTCAAAATCTTCTATGGAGTATTCGGAGGAAGAACCCACCTTGCAATGCCGAAGACAAAATTGCGCGCCGGACTCATCATCATTGAAGCCTGGTTCAGGGGCTACTGAGGGAGTCCTGGATTAGGGGGTCTCTGGCAGCCAGACTATATCCTTTGGCCGGACTGTTGGACCATGAAGATACAAGATTGAAGACTTCATCCCGTGTCTGGATGGGACTCTCCTTGGCGTGGAAGGAAAGCTTGGCAATACGGATATGAAGATCTCCTTCCTTGTAACTGACTCTTTGTAACCCTAGCCCCCTCCGGTGTCTATATAGACCAGAGGGTTTTAGTCCGTAGAACATACAATCATACCATAGGCTAGCTTCTAGGGTTTAGCCTCTACGATCTCAAGGTAGATCAACTCTTGTAATACTCATATCATCAAGATCAATCAAGCAGGAAGTAGGGTATTACCTCCATTGAGAGGGCCCGAACCTGGGTAAACATTGTGTCCCCCGCCTCCTATTACCATCCGCCTTAGACGCACAGTTCGGGACCCCCTACCCAAGATCCGCCGATTTTGACACCGACAAGAGGGAAGGGCGAAGAGTCGGTGGACGGTTGCTAGTTTGCCATGGTACATGAAGAGGCGTCCCGACCTACACGTCCTTTCGGAAATTGTACAAAAGGACTCGTCGTCATCTCACTGACATGTTGGAACGAGACCACATGTCAACAAAACATGGTGTGTAATTTCTCGTGCAAAATGCGATCTGGTCGCGTTGGCCCGAGTTGCCGCATTAGTTATCGACCTTTATTTTTTTAACATACAATCTGAGTGGATAGCTCATGTGGTCATCACACGTGAGCGGATATATAGGTGGGCTAGGTGGATAGGCGGCAACAATCTAAGTGCTAAAAGAGTTGATCTCGGAAAAAGAGTTGATCTAATGCTTGGTTTTGTTTGGATTTTCCAACTATAACCATTGGATAGAGTGAATCAATGGCTTATGTTCAAAGTTATTCTCATAGTACTATAGAATTTTATAGGAACATGGAGAGATTTGGTTGATTTTATATCGCTGAATAATATAAAATATTATGAGTGCAGACGCTCCACCCCGAGGTTTGTAGTTCCTTCTCGGTCGTCGGGAATCTATGTTCTTCCACTCTTTCGGTTAAGACATGAGCTTTGTTCATCCTGTTGCCGGCACGCGGGACATCTATATGCCTCCATTTTACAAAATCATACTATATGCCTCGATGACACGCGGGACATCTAGCATCAAGGTGGCGTGTCATGCAAGATAATGGAGATATGCAGTGCATAAGTGAGTCGTGCACTTCGATGGCACCTAGTACTACGCAATATTTTTTCTTCTGGATGGCACGTGAATAGTGCATGTACTCAATGACAGAGCACGGGTTGGTAGCCATGGACATGGCCGTCCCTTATTGAAGAGAGTACTAATAAATACGTAACTTTGATGTGTCCCATCAACTCGCAGAACGACGAGAAGCTTGCTTACTACACCTTCTCCCTCGCCAACGCGTGCGCGGTGGCTTGCAGCATGACGAGAAACTTTTTCTTACAAGTGGTGGACATGCAGCAGTTCAGTTGGTGTCAGATTGCCAGAAGTAGTACCATCATTATTGTTCGACTTCCGGAAGAGGAGAAGAGCAGAGCGCAAGGTCACCTACTAACCTAGTACAGTACTACTATAGCCAAAGTTGGTCCACCTTTTTAGAGCATGGTTAACTAATATAGGCGGCTTGCAACGGCACATCATTTTGAGCAAGTACTCTCTTCGTAGGATCAAAGTAAGTGAAACAAAAGTTGGAGTGGATGCTAGATTGCCAATTAAAACATGATTACATAGGGAAAAAAAATCATATAGCATTCTATCCTATGAATCAAACGACCAATGTAGGAAAATTATGAGGGGGGTCTCTCCAATAGTGTTCTTCGGCTTGCACCTAGCATCACGCTGGTCGAACTTGGGGTCATTCATCTGGTACACGTGGCATCTCAGATCTGGTACTCCAATATTAGGTTGGCTCTATGTGATGTTGCAACTTCATATACTAACCGGATGCTGGATATACTACTACGGTACTCACACTCCAAGAAGTGACTCGAAAACCATTCATAAATTGAGTCTATGACACGCATTTGCAAATGTACCATTCATTACGTACAACAAGTCATCAACACACAACGACAATGATGATACATGTTGGATTATAGGTTATTTCCAACAAAACATTCTAGTAAATACTGAAGTTTTCATCACACAACAAATAACAAGCAATGAAATGAACTTCAACTCAACAAATCCTTGGCGTTGGAAACGCTTGCTTTGAACCATACGTGCTCTGGGAAGGGACAACTATTGTCAATATCGAGAGCAACACAGGACTGATCATCCAGGCTGAAGCGGCATATATAAGGAGCAGGGTAGGGAACCACTGCAATGTCTGAGGTATAGATACAATTGCTTCTCATAAATGGTAGTAACATTGTGTCAACAGCAGCTGGATCACCTTGAACCATCATTGGATAGTTTGGTCCAAGGAAGAGCGAGTTTGCTCCAAGACTATCAATACTGTACCAGGGAGAAGGTGTTGGCGCTAGCACACTAGTATCCATCCCCTGCAAACGAGTGTTGGAATAGGTCCGGAGAGGGCGACCATGGGAGACAACACGTGCTCCCTTAGTAGTAACAATCTCAGTGCACTGTATACAAACAAGAAGAGGTGATCCATCGGAATTAGTTGCCAGCCGCCATTTAGTATATAAGTCATGCTCGTCCTCATGATCGTGATCATCACCATCATCATCTCCCTCTTAGTTATAAAATTTTTCTAGTATAGGTGGTGGAATGTTCACAGGACCTTGGAAACACAAGAAGAAGGTTAGTTAGTAAACGGAAACTTGCTAACCCGCATGCATGTGGATGAAACAATTATAATTACAGTGGAAGACAAACATACCAAAACAACGAGGATCCCATGCAAAACCAATGCCACGAGTGGAGGAAGCAAACACAAGATCCTCGTATTTAATTGCATCATAGTACTCATCATTCGTGTACAGAAACTGATTTTTGAGCAATATCGATGGACGAACGATGGAATCAGTAACGATGGCAACAAGCTTGTCGAATATAGCAACAACTTCATAGTTCTCGGAATTCCAAGAGGGGTTGGGAACTCGACAAATTGATATCTTCCGAAGACGACAGCCACCAAGATCGTATTTGAACGTACGTAGATCATCTGTGTGCTCAATCTCAGGGCACTCTCAGATTTTAGGAAGTGGAATCCGCTGACGAGTGTACACATTCACAAGTTCCCACTCGCAATTGTAGCTAATATAAACAACCCAATCTCCATTTGCGACAGCCTAGGCCTTACCCTTAAGCGATGGCATCTTGACATCACACGTATCATTAGAAAGCGGCATCAACTTGCACAAGGCGAGGCCTCCGTCGTCCGCGCCCATGCGAACAGGCTTATAGCGAAGAAGATAACACTACTAGGGAAAAGCCTAGTAGCAGCGCGGGTTTTAGGCCTATCAGTAGCGCGGGATGGTGCCCTACTGGTACGGCGCTACAGCTAAAGGTTAGCAGTAGCGTGGGTTAACCGGCGCTACTGCTATATCGACTTAGTAGTAGCGTTTTCTCCAAACAGCGCTACTGGTAATTACTAGTAGCACTTCTCCCTGCATGCACTACTACTATTATTTCATATTTTATTTCTTTTTCATTTCACGTTTTATTCATACACCTTCATACAAGTTTTCATACAGCAACAATTTAGAGGATGTTTTTACACCATAATGAGTTATTACATCACTGAGTGAAAGAACCATGGACTAGTTTCAAGTGGATGGACATCCACTTGAAACTAATCCGTGGTTCTTTCACCCAATGATATAATAAATATCATCATCATCGTCATCATCATATCATTAACAACTTATCATTATAATGCATCATTGTCATATAACACCTCCTCATGATCATTGTTTTCATCAATGAGACATCACATAACAAGTTGGTTACTAGTCATAATCACAACTACTCCTCATCATCAACTCTAATACATTGTACCACATAATAAATATTGTACCTCATAGGACCTACTACATTCTCTTAGGACCTACTATATTCTCTTAGGTAAAATAACATAAAACAAGATAGCCCCTGACTCTCCATTATGGAGAATGGAGATTATCCTATCTCCAGTTCTTGCCTTTCGCACAATGTTGCTTCCAAGTAGCTCCTTACGACTGCCCATAAATTTTTTCCATTTTGCGATTTTCATGTCTCCATCTCTTTTAGAAATCCGATATAGACAGGTGTGATTCGTAGGACGGCATGGCTGTATGTTCAAAACATTAAGGAGACCTTTCGATACATCAGATGAGGCACACAATCATCTGGGATTTTCTGTTGAAAAACATCGTAATAACTTTGTAGTTAGCAATGTAGTTAAGTTTTAAAAAAATTTATGCAAAAGATGCACGGATGTTGTAATAGTAAAAAATCTTACCATGGCATCTCCATGGATGTTACCATAGTTCAACACGTGCACTGGTGGCCGTATTGACCATAATGTGGAGGAGTTTTATTATAGATATTGTAATTCTAAAGATCGGTACAAAATGGGACCAAATGATTTTTCTTCTGATAAGTTAACTCAGAGCCATCGGTGTAATAGGTTCTGTCTACCATGTTCAACACATTGTTTCAACAATGAAAATAAGCTGTCAATGGAAATAAGCTGTCAACTATTTTGAAATGAACAATATAAATTAGTTAATAACTATGTTTGAGAAACTCACATAACGGTAGAATTGGAAGCGTATCAACAAGGACCTAAATGTCCAAATTTTCTTGGTCGATGTCAGGATCACCAAGATCCATGGTGACAAACATACCCTCTTGAAAATCATACATCTTGCAAAGTGTTTCCCAACCCGGGCAACCAAAATGGGATACGCTCTCAGAATTGTATAGATTTACCTCAAAATCTATACCATGATGGGTCCTTAGGTTAATTTTCTTTGTTTCATTCCTCTCATGATCTTCAAAACCCATCCTCTCCAAGACATAGCGTCTTGCATGGCTTGGGATAAGCTAGTCGAATTGTAAAAGACAAAAATTACACGTTGAAGTACTACAAGTCGAGCTTAATAACGAAAAAAACACTTTTCGTCATAGCTTACCGTATCACAATCAAAGGCCTCCTCGAGCTTAATGCTAAAGCGCCGATCTTCGTCCAGGTGAGGCCTCTCACAGAAACCCCGGTCGTCGTGGCACCAGAAGCACTCCCCCGGGAGACTTTCGTCGTCTGAGTATGACATTTCCTATGTTCATGATTCAAATATTAAACTTGTACAATTAAATATATGTACTATAAAAATTAAATTAGATCATTATTATTCATCACGGGTTGACTATCGGTCTGCTAAGTCTATATGGTGGAGACTCTCCCTCACTGATTCCTACTCTCTGACATTTGCGACCATTGGTGATGGTCGTTACACCTTATTTCCCTAGTGCATAACAAAGGTCTAGCACAAGGAAAAGAAGGAGAAACGGCCCCCACGACAACAGTCGGGATTCTTCATCCTCTCTCATATATGGTGGATACACTCCCTTGCTGATTTTTCGACCTTCGGTGATGGAGCCTCGGCAGACTTAATGTCAACCTGAAATGTCGTTTAAATATTTTTCTAGAAAATCCAGGCCACTTGATATTTCCTACATATTCTAGCACAAGTCATGCCAAAATTCACGAAAAATTCCGGCATGACCTTTGCTAAAACAGGACATATCGAGCGCTTGAAATTTGCTGGAACAGAAATTAATCAACACTCCGGCAAAACATAGCCCACTCAGAGGTGTAACATGAACATGACCGGCCACTTGGGCAACCACATATCCTATTTGAGCAAGACAAGATATACATGTTTTTATCTACATCATATCTTATAGGACTCATATTGACATGGAGATTTGGCTGGTCTCACCGCGAGGTCGGAGGGGGTCGGTGAAGGGGACGACGGCAGGGATGATGGAGGGGCTCCTTGATTTCTGCAAAAACAAAAACCATATAAATAAAACCCTAGCGAACGACATCGATGCGGGAATAAATGCTTAAACTAAAAAAATAACAATAAATGTGACATGTTCAACTAGTTTTATTAATTCAAATACTTCTTAATAAATATAAACTTACTATAAATAGAAATAAAATAAAAATAAATTAGTTCAACTAGTTATACTAATTTTCTTACTAAAAATACTTTAGTTCTATTAATTCAACTAGTTCAACTAGTTTATTAATTTACTTACTAAACTAGTTAAACTAAAACTAAACTAGTTCAACTAGTTTATTAATTTACTTACTAATTATTTCAAACACTTACTAAAAATAGTAAAAAAACTACATTATAAAAAACATCTACTATAAACCATACTGCCCTAGTTAACTAGTATCATCAGTACTACTCATTAACATCTACTACTACTAAAAATCATTATCTATGAACCCTAAATTAACATCTACTACTACTAAAAACATCTACTAACTAAGCAGAGAGAGTAGGGGTGGGGGAGGGGTGGGGGCTTACAGAGAGGGGAGAGATGGTGGCGGGGAGGTGCTCGGCGACGAAGGTAGGTGCGGCAAGGGCGGGCTCCGGATCGGGAGGCGGTGGTCCTGGGAGGGCTCGGGCGGCAGCGGTGAGGTCGAGGGCGGCGACAGTGAGGTCGAGAGCGGCGGCGGGCGGCGGCGGTGAGGTTGAGGGCGGCCTCAAGCGGCGGTGGTGAGGGCAGGCTCGGGCTCGCGTGGCGGCGGCAGAGGAGTAGGGGAACAAGTGGGAAAGGAGGACTTAGCAAAATTTTCAGCCCGCGTGCGGGTGGCTAAGTCGAACTAGCAGTAGTGCTCTTAAGTAAACTCGCTATAGCTAATTTAGCTATAGCACGTTTTAGGAAAAAATGCTACTGCTAAAGGAAGCAGTTATTTTGTGTAGAATAAAAAATATACATTGGTCATCATTGATCTTTGTGTGTAGAATCTAAATAGTCAACATGAATCTTCACCGTACCTGTATTGGCACAGGCGAAGATTCATAATGCAGCCACAAATTCTACACATATAGTTCAATGAAGACCAAGTGCTCGAGATAGTTTGAGAAGTAACCTGTTTAAGGTGGTAAACACCTTGTTCGCTTAGAAGTATGGGACTAAACTTAATTAGTTGCAGCGATACTTAGCAGCAGCGAGTTTTGAAGAAAAACGCTGCTACTGAGTACTTTAGCAGTAGCGCGTCCAGGAGAAGGGCTCTACTAATATATCTAGCCTGGGGCAACGCCCTAGCAATTATAGTAGTAGCGCTTGTTTCACCTAGAGCGCTACTGCTATCGGGATGTTAGTAGTGCGGTTTCCTGGAGCTCGCTACTGCTAATTAGCAGTAGCGTTTGTTTTTAAAACGTGCTGCTGCTAAGATTTTGTGTATACGGTTTTTCCTAGTAGTGTAAGGGAGATCAAACCGCTCCTGGACCCTTGGGTTCCTTGTAATGATGTTATTAGTTGAGTCGAGAATGTTCTTGAACGAACCTGCCATGCTAGCCGAGGTGATGGCGTTGCACCGATCAATGAGTTCCCACACCACGTCATCTTTCAGACCGGGGCAAGAATAATGGGGTCGTTTTCGGCTTGTTCCCTCCACGGAGAAGACGATCGAACAATGGCAGAAGGAAGGGTGAAGGTAAATTGAGGAGGGAGGAAGAGCGTGCGACAGCAGTTCCAAATCGAGAGGGAAAGGCGAAGAGTCGGTGGACGGTTGCCCGTTTGCCACGGTACAAGCAGAGGCTCCCCGACCTACACGTCCTTTCGGAAATTGTACAAAAGGACTCGGCGTCGTCTCACTGACATGTTGGAACAGGACCACATGTCAACGAAACATGGTGTGTAATTTCTCGTGCAAAATGCGATCTGGCCGCGTTGGCCCGAAGTGCCGTATTATTTCTCGACTTTATTTTTTAATGGTGTGCCGTTCAATTTTGAAGCACGACTAACTGGTACTATTTGCAGAGAAAATATAAACTACTCTACCACTACTCCAGTTCTAGTGCTAGTAGTATAAAAAAGATATATAGGCTGGAGCTTCAGAGCTTTCTTGCTAAGGGCTGCCCACTTGCTTATGACACTATCACCCTCTCTCCAGATCTAAAACAGAGGCCTCTCTCTCCCTCCTCACCGGTGGTCACAGATCTGTCGGGGAAGAAGAGGACGTGCACCATTGACGCACTCGTCGTCGGCGAGCGAGGTCATGCACTGACTACAAGGCCGACCACTCAGACCTAGCGCCCGTGCGGGATGGCCTCCGTCCCCAAGCTCGATGTCTTAGTGCATGTGGAGGATGACTACCACGAGCGAAGCCACTTCCCGCCGACCCTCGGGTATGCTACCTCTTTTCGAACCATACCCTTGTTCTATTGCCCCATCTGCCATGTCACTGCATCTGGAATTTTTTATCCACTCCACCATCTTCCCAATTTGCTATCCTCTACTCTCCTGGTCACGAAGATGAAAGCCTTAATTTGCACTATTAAAGGAAACCCTACTTCATGCAGACTAATCCATGTCTGGGTTGAATAAGGAAAGGAAGGGAGACTGTATTGTCCAAGAGAGTAGGCATCAAACCCGCATCTAGGTTGAAAAGGGGAAAATCAGTAACTAAGGAACGAGTCTCGTGTCTCTTGGTTGAAGAAGGGTAGAAATGCATGGCAACGCTATAGAGAATGACCAGGTCAATCGGTTTGTTGTCCTCACATACTAAAAAGGTGGCTAAACGTAACAAAAATGGGACGTAATCTACATATGCTGCCTGGATATTTGTTGCTCTAGGCAACCATACCTCCCTCACCACTCTATGCGTTTGTGGAGGTACATCGTACTGGTGCGCCCATTGTCCGAATGGGCCTCCCATGCTCTTATTGTCACTTTTTTGCTGTTAGTATAACGCCAGCAGTCAAGTCAAGCAATGCTACTGCTAAAGTGATGCCACATTTAACTAATGCCGCACTCAGTCTAATGCCACCAATATTTTTTTTGAATATTGCCACCAATAAATTTAAGCAATGCCATTTAATGTCACTGGATTATTTCAGGGTTAGCTGTTGATTGTGGATATATTAAAGATTTTTCAGCTAAGGCATTCTAATGTTGTTGCACAGCCAGTATACCAATGATGAAACTTGTTACTACCTTCAGATTTTTGCACTGTTAATGCTTATAGGTTACGTACCTCACTTTAATGAGATAAGCTAATTTTTTTGTACAGTGTCACCAAAATGCCAAGGCGCTGATGTCATTTTATTTTGGTTAAACTACACAAAAAATTATGAAGATAAGAGGAAAGGTCAAGAGTGGGCACCTCCTCCTCCGGCTGTTCTCTTGATTTGTTCGATCATGTTTTTATGTTTGATCGATTATCAAGATTGGGATAGCAATTGTTAAGGTCCCCCCGAGTTCGAAATGATATTTACCATGGAAGTACATGGTTTTCAATATTTTTATACTGTCATTAGTTAATAATGCTAGTTACCTTCAGACTTTTGTATTTGGTTTAATGCTCATGCACAGCTAGTATACCAATGTTGAAACATGTTACCTTTACATTTTGTATTGTTAATTCTTATAGAAATCTTTCAGTGCCAGAGTTTATTGAAATCTGTTCAGTAAAACCATTGTACTATTCCCTTTAATAAAATAACTACTCTACTGTTGCACTAGCCACTGGATTAGTGTATATTTGTATTATTCAGAATTTCGAATGGTGTTGCATTAGCGTATGGACATAAATAAAGTGTGGCAAGCTTTCCCAGATATGTGCTCAAGAAAACTACTACCTGTTTTTCTAAATAATATACGTTTGGGTACTTTAAACTGAACCGCAAAAATGTCTTATATTAAGGAACAGAGGGTGTAGAGTTCACTCAAATTATCCTGGTAAACCTATTCACACCTTTGTTAAAATTAATGTTCATTATGTTATCGGAGGAGGTCTGTAAGTTTGTCTCTAATGCCTATCGACTACATACCTGACATCATGATGTAATGTTAAGTCATTTCCTTTTGTATAGTGTCACTGAATTGTCAAGGAGGTGATGGCATTTTATTTTAGTTGAACTGCACAAAATATGCTTAAAAGAAGAGGAAAGGTCAGGAATCGATCATTCTTTCAGAAAGAACTATATATGCCTTTCTGACATCAGCCGATGTTTCCTTATTTATTCCTTCAAACAGGTGGTTAGAAACAGTCTTGCTACCTTTTCCCATTAAGAAATTGGAATGCTTATATTTGTGAGTCTATGCTTCAACTAGTGCCACTTTTATAGTAATCACACTTTCAATATGTATGCAAACAAGGATGCTCGATTTTAGTGGAACTGCACAAAAAGTCCAACTGGTTCAACATTAGGAGCATGTTTTCTTCCAAACCATTATATCCAATTGGTGGCACTATGAGCTGTTCATTAAGAAGGTACATGGATTGCAACTATCTTGCTACTCTTTTTGTACTATCATTAGATAGTAATACTAGTGGTTTGCATGTGAATTTATTGGCAGGGTGGACCTGCATTGGAGGTGCATGACATGATTCAATGATTGCATGCTCAATTTCGGTTGTATCGATTTCACCTCTTCCATCACTGCGAACATGGATATCCTTGGTGTGATGAAGAATAGGCGCTATATTTCTGCTCTGAACAAGAAAATCAATTCAGTATGAAATTGTCTAGGGCAAAACATGACTGTATCAAATTGTCCAGTGCAAAACATGACAGATGCTAAGCGGAAGAAAAATGTTTAAACCGAAAATACAAGCTGGGGTATATGTTTACTAGATGCTTGATATTTGTGCAGACAGACATGTCTGCCAGGTGCTATTTGGCAAACACACAAAGTGACCGCAATTTTGGTTGAACTACACAAGAGAATAGTATAGTCACTGCATGTAGTGCCATTTGAAAATAGACACAGAAAGATTGGATAGTCACTTCATGGACTGCAGAAAAGTAGTACTGTACTATTTATTGGCCAACAGTAGGTGCTTCATTGCTTTGGCCAGATTATACAATGGGCATCATTTTGCCTAAGTTAAAGTTTATATTCCAAAAATAGTCTCGCCGTGTGATCGAGAGAAGACCAAATCATATTGAAGTGGATGTTCCTCCATCATGTGTGGTTCATTCTCATGGTTCCAGCTATTGGTGAAACCACTTACTTTTGTAAGAGGAATTGTAGACTTCACAAACAAATTTGTCTTTCAGTCTGTACTGAATGTTGGCCAAGAGAAGCATCTATGTTAGTAGGAAGAAGATATGTTATTTCTAGATCTTTGGTTTTGGAGCTACATATTTGTATATGATCTGTGAATCATTGAGATGCATTAACATGTTGATCTTATGTATGAGAATCGTACTTGTTGGTTTTAGTTGTGGCTAATCTTTGCTTTTGGAGCTACATATTTGTATACGATCTGTGAATCATTGAGATGCATTAACAGTTCCTTATATCTGTTCGCTTAGTGTTTACAAGTTACTGGTCGATCACTAGCTAGCCTACTAATGCGCTCCTGGCAGTTTTAGTTGCGACGCAAGATCCAAAGTGGCAGTTTTTTGAATAAAAATCCCTACCTCTGAAGAAACTTACAATGTTCTCTAAATAAAATGCCATGCGAATCTGAAGAAACTGCCAGCGAAAACGTTCGCAAATGCCTTATCTCCTAGCTAAAGTTCATCAAATAAAGCCCTCAGCTGCGACTCGTTGCATGCTGCTCCGCGTACTTGCTGCGAGCGATTTTGAGTGCCTGCATGCAGCCGGCCGTAATTAAGGCAACTAACTGATGCGAAAAAAGATGCGCTTTAATTGTTGCGGGACTTTTAAATCCATGGAATCATTATTAACAAGGAGGGAGATGATTCGAGTGCACTCATTTGACCGTCATGCCGGCGTGCGACCAAGGATGGACGGGACGGGACAACATAGTTAGAATTTTAGTTTCTCTTGTTTTCCACGGCAAGCTGGCGCGCTAAGCCATCCCTGCTTAATTATCCATTGAATTCCGATGACCGTCGTGCTACCTTCCGCCTATAAGTAATGTTTGCTGGCCTTCTATGGTGGCACCGTGACCCAACTCGCCCTATCCTCATAAGCCCCCACCTGCCCGACGTTTCTTGCCACTTATCCTCGCTCTCGCCACATCCACCATGCCCCCGCCCGTCCGTGATAAGCGAGGCCGAAGGCGGTCACCGCTGGAACTAGTGTTCGGTTTTCACCAGAAGGTAGACGGAGGGAGGAGGCATTCTATCGGTCTTTAGATGGCAATGCAGAGATCGAGGACTTGTTGGAGCGCGACCGCTTGGCGGAGGAGCAGGAGTTGTTGGAGCGCGACCGCTTGGCGGAGCAGCAGCGTATCACCGATTTGCGCCGCCAGGGGGACATGGAGCAGCAGCACACCGATGCTCTGAGTAGCGAGCAGAGCGCCCGCAACTGGGTCGACTACGTGGAGGCCGGCGCCCGGCAAATAGCCCTGGAGGCTGTCGGGCACGCACGCGTTCGCGATGCCGATTTTTACTACCAGCTCGTCAAGTGGGTTTCCCGCTTAGAAGCCGAAGCTTCGGTGGACCACGCCGGCATGGAAAGGGCCAACGCGCGCGAGTAACGCGCCCTATCGCACCTCTGGCAAGTCCGAGGCGAGGCGGAGGACGCCGGTGCCGGTGTTTAGTGTGTACCGCAGATGGCGGCCGGCATCGTCTAGTTAGCTAACAGTAAGTTAGTACTTGTACGCTACTAGAGTATTAGTGGGAGTAGATAGTTAACTTGGCTATGATGGTTGTCAACGTGGAAGTTCAGTACTCTATATGTGGATCAGACCTGTTACTTTGCTCCGAATGTTGAACTTTCCGTTTGAACATATGGAATGGGTTGTTATTTTTTTAAATGGGTTGTATTTGTCCTCCACGGGATTAGAGGCTGACTTGTGGGCCTACCAAGCTGACGCATACACAATCAGGAGATGATTGTACATGGAGAGGATGACATCAGGGACCCGCCAAGGTCATGGCAGTACGCAGGCAAGTGCCTCCTTATTTCAAGCCAATAAAAAATGGCTCCTCCTAATGGATTTCTGACATCTGGGTCCCATGCCATTGTCAACGTAGTCAATAAACGAGAGAATTGCACAACGAGCGACTGACACCAGGGACCCAACAGCTCGCCCAGTTATTTTTGTTTTGGGTTAATTTGATAAATGCCACTCCAAATCTGGTGTTTCTGAGAAATGCCACTGCAATTTCCAAACTTTGAAAAATGCCATTTCATGCCATTTCCAGTGGCATTTTTCGAAGTCTGGAGTGGCATTTTTCAAAGTTTGCAAATTGCAGTGCCGTTTTCCAAAGTTCGCAAAAATTGCAGTGGCATTTTTCAAAGTTTGGAAATTGCAGTGGCATTTTTATGAATCGCCATAATTGGAGTGGCATTTATCTAATTTGTTTTTGAGATGGAAGCAGGGTGCCAACTGGGCTGTGCGGGGCACTCTGGCCTGTCTAGACAACCTTCTATTTTATGTTTACCACAAACCAGCCCAGTAGTTTTTTTTTCTTTCTGAAAATCGCTAACCCAGTTTTTTTGTGATTTTCCAAGTCAGTTTGTCATGCATGTTGGGCTACAAATCTTTCAAGACGAGGAGAGCTTCATTCAGCTGGACAAGAAAATGGCCTATTAGAAACGAGAAATGGGTTGTACATTTTTGAAACACATCAAACCGGCAATTAGTTTCAAATTTTTTTTTTCATTTCGAGATTTTAAATTGCATTAATTTTTATGCGTGGACAATACATTGGATTTTATATTGATATACATTTATTTTTAAAATCATTTTGAATGTGACTCGAAATTTCGGTATTAAAAACAGTTCACACCGTACCGAAATATGCAAAATTTCGTATAATTTATTAACCGTGGCCACAATATGGGCTGTAATGCTAACAAAAAGAATACGGGCTCCAAAAAACACCTTAAGAATTAGCAAATGGGCTGTAAAATATTAGAAATATTGGCAGATGGGCTGTATGCTGTTTTCCACAGATTTGAGGCTTTCCTAAAAAAAGGTTGACGCACAAGCAGTGACTGTTGGATGTCCATCCAACGGCCGTCGTGCTTCTTCAATCTCTGCTCTTCCTGCTCCAGCCGCTCAAACAAGCACCGGTGGGACTACCTGCTCCGTCCTCCCCGCGGCCGACTGTGCTGCCGCGCAGGCCTCACCGCCCCACCGTACTCCCATCGCTGGCCTAGCCATCCCTGTACTCACCCACACCTGCTGTTATTCACCGGCGATGGCAGACGAACCAGTAAACCATCATACAGTCGTACCCCCCTCCGCGTGGGAAACAACTGCCAAGTCTTCCTTGCCTCCGTGTCGTTCCCTTCCTAGGCCTCGCCATCGTCCACCGCCCTGGTGCTCTCGGCACAGCCTGGTCAATGTGGTCAATGACCGACATGCATCTGAAGTGGACTGTACGTGGAGAGGCTAACAGCTGGGTCCATGGCCGCACAAAAGGAAATGCCTCCTTATTACGCGCAAAATAATGATTCCTCCACCTGACATCTGGGACCCACCAAGAGGGCCTTTTTATTTCATGAAAAAATGTTACCATCGCTGACAGCTTGAACCCACCAGCTATATCTTCGCATGCAAGGAAGTGCGTCCTTATTACGCACAAAAAAATGAATACTCCCCTGCTAGCTGGGACCCAGTATAGTGGCAGGCTGACTTGCGGACCTACTAAGTTGACAGGGACAGAGTGCTTTGTCAACTTAGTCAATATGAACAATTCTAGCTCAAGTGACCGTACGATGTCCATCCAACTGCGGTAGTGCGTCTTCAACCTCTGGTCTTCTGGCTCCAGCCACCGAAAGCAGCGCCGGTAGTGCCACATGCTACTACCCCCCGTGGCCAGCTGTGCTATCATGGAGGCTCACTGCCCCTACTATTCCCACAACTGGCCAGACCCTACGGTGACATCAGCCTCACACCGCAGCCGAACCAGTGAACCCTCGTACTCCTCTCCACGCGGGCTTCCACTACCGCGTCTTCCCCGGCTCCGCATTGTCCCCTTCCTAGGCCTCACCGTCGACCACCGCCCTGGTGCTCTCGGCGTGGCATGGTCAACGTGGTCAAGGAACGACCTCCATCGGAAGACTACTCTACGTGGAGAGGCTGATAGCTGGGTCCACGGCCGCAACAAGGAAGTGCCTCCTTATTACGTGCAAAATAATTATTCCTCCACCTGACAGCGGAGATCCACTAGGAGGGCCACCGTATTTCGCAAAAAAAAACATCCCCCCTGACTGCTGGGACCGACCAGCTACATCTTCGCACGCAAGGAAGTGCGTCCGGGCAAAAAAAACGATTCGCCCCCTGACTGCTGGGACCCACCAACTACATCTTCGCATGCAAGGAAGTGCCTGACATTCGGGACCCACCTGGTCGAAGCTTACGTAGTGTTGTCATTCTGGTCGCGAACGTGTACATATATACTGGTCGATGTAGAGGTGCGCACGTGTCGTAGTAGAGGCGCGCGTGTAGCATGTACACGTACGTAAAGTGGCCAGGGTGCAAGAAAGTAAATACGACCACATACGTACATACAGGCGGGGTCTCGAACACCTACTCGCGCGTACGTATGGCCATGGCTCGTGTACATGGCTCGGTCGGAATAGAGAAACTGCGTCATCGTCGTGTTCATGGGGAGGCAACAGAATGCATCATGTTCATCGGGAGGCAATGGAACGCTTGGGAGCCAACCGCCTTGGATGGAACAGCCAATGGAAACAAGCCCTGGTGTACCGCAGAACGGAGGAAACGGCCTTGTGTTTGACCGACCACGGTTGAAATGGGATCATGTTCATCGGGAGGGGTCTGGCGTACTGCAAAACAGGTGAAATAGACCTCCTATAGTTGAAACGGGGCTCCTATTGATCGGGAGGGGTGTGGCGTACCGCAAAACGGAGGAAACGGACTTGTGTTGGAGCACTACGGTCGAAATGGAGGTCCTGTTCATCGGGATGGGTGTGGCGTACCACAAAACGGGATTCCACGGGATACTGTTCATCTCCACCGTCGAACCCCTCCAGCCTCCACGGGCTACTGTTCATCCACCGTCGACCTCCTCCAGCCTCCACCTGCGACTGTTCATCCACGGGCTCCTTTTCATCCATCCTCCACTGCACGCTGCTCCACCGGCTACTATTCCACCAGCCCTCTCCACGGGCTCCTCTTCAACCACCCCTCCATGGGCTACTGTTCCACCAGCTACTATTCCACCAGCCCTCTCCACGGGCTCCTGTTCAACCACCCCTCCATGGGCTACTGTTCATCCAGCCTCCATCGCACGCTACTCCACCGGCTTGTGTTCAACCAGCCCTCTCCATGGGCTCCTGTTTAACCACCCCTCCACGGGGCTACTGTTCATCCAGCCCTCCACCGTCTACTATTCATCCTGCCCTCCACGGGTGGTCCTGTTCATCCATCCCTCCACGGGGTCCTGTTCATCCAGCCCCAACCGGCTCGATCGATTGGGGTCCTGTTCATCCAGAGGCAACACCATGGGGTCCTGTTCATCCACCCCCACCGGGAACTGTCCATCCAAACCCCCAGCAACGCTCACTGTTCATCCAGAGGCAACACCACGGGGTCCTGTTCATCCACCCCAACCAGGAACTGTTCATCCAACCCCCCAGCAACGCTCACTATTCATCCAGATGCAGCATCGATCGTCTTCAGTTAGCAGCAGTAGCGAAGGAATCGCTCGATCGGGTTCAATTAATAGCCATCAATCGATCACTCGGGTTTAGTAACGCGTAGCCGGCAGTGCAATCGCTCGGGTTCAGTTAGAGCCCAACGCCTCGTTTGGGTTCAGTTAGAGACCAACGCCCCGCACCCATGCGCGTGCGTGTACGAGAGAGAAACGTGCATCGCTTGGCCCCGACCACCCACCGTAACCGGGCACACCCCTATATTTTCCTCGCCCTCGCTTCTACCATGGTTTTTTCCGTCATGGACGGCACAAAGAATGTCATGCAGCTGCGTCTCCAGCCTGCCAGGACGAAAAGCCAATTTTCTGTCATGATTTTTTGTCATAGAAGTAGGACCCCACCACATCTATGATGATACCTGGTTTTGTCACAATTATCGTCATAGAAGTATCATAAGTATGACAGAATTTTTTTCGTTCGGCCCAAAATGTCACGGATGTGTCTTTTTTGTAGTGGGAGGACCTCATATTCTAATTTATGTAAGAATATCATGTTCTACCACAGCTTAGATGCTTTGGTGATCCAAACTCTTCGGAGCCGTTGGACCTGTGATCCAACAGCTCCTCGGTGGTTTGAATGTTTTTTTGCAGAAAAGCCCCCAAAGAGTTCGGCAACTACTTACAAGCACAAAGACTGCTTAGAAGCTCGTATCATCGTAGCATCCAAGCTGCGAGAGAACCTGATGTTTTCTCGCACAGGAGAATATGAGGTGCTCCCGCACAATAGATTCTATGGTGATATGAGTTCTCGAAGATCGAACAGCTCATAGTAGGAGGTTTGAATGTTTTTGCAATATACGCCTGAGAGAGTTTGGGAATTGCGTAGAAAGTACAAGTACTATGCGTGTGGCATCAGAGCACAGATCATATGACCTAGATGCTCGTATCACCGTAGTGGCTAATTAAGCTATCGGGAGAACCTAATATGAGCAACTTGGAGCCGTTGGATCCGAGATGCAGCGGCACACATGAGGCATGAATGTTTTATTTACAAAAAAACCTTGGAGAGTTTGGAAGTTCTGCATAATTGCAAACACTACTCCCAAGCCATTTTATCTCAGTTCCAACAATGTAAAAACTTGTATCACCATAGCATCTAAGCTGCGGGGTGGATGTGAAATTCTATGTCGTTGTCATTTTTGTTCCTGAACTTGCAAAATATGTGTAACTAGTGTCGTTACTTGTCTAACCATGCAAAGTGTTTGTTCAAAAAAACATCCTACACTAAAATATCGGAACAACACATGGGGGTCCCACTTGTCATTGATCAAATTTGGACCTAAAACTAACAAATCTGAAAGACGAGATTCGAACTGGAAACTTGGACTACAAATTGTAAGTCGATAGCCTGAAACAACAACGGTTGTTGGCTTTGTCCCATAACTTGATTTTATACAGTATTGCGTTGAGTAGAGTAGATGGAGTGGCTCGTCAACACGTGCATGATCATTGACTCACTTACTGGTGGGTCCTAGGTCTGTGATCTCTCTCTCCTCTCCGTCGTCTAACCTTTAGATGCACGAGCACACACGAAGAGCGGCTCTAGCTTGCCGTGGTGTTATTATAACTAAAAAAGCATGGAAAATAAAAGGATCACCGAGAACAAGAGACATAATGGATGGTCGAGACATAGCTAACCACACCTATCCTCTGTGCCATGTTATCATGATGAAGTTGTGTGGCTTGTGGGGTGTTTTCGACTGACTGGCTAAGTCCTGAGGTCGAACCATAGGTATTACGTCTGATAGAGTATATTTTTAAAAACACATTTTTCCTCCGTATTGAGACGTGGCACACCCTACTGCACGGTTTCGGGGTCCTCCTAGTGGTGCATGCATATTTTCTTCCTTCCTGAGACATGTGTTGGCGTTCTGGGAACGGGGGTCCCCAGACTTGCCTGCCAGCGGCCCGCTGCGTGGCTAAGCCAGCAGGCCGTACGGCCCATCTTCCGTACGGCCCATTTGGAGGCTCTCGTGATGTGAGCCATGACGATCGACAGCAGGCTGGCACCAGGCAGGTGCTAGCGCACAGCGTCCTTGTTTCCACTTTGGTGCTAAGGAAACCAGCGCAAGCGAGGGGTACCGAGGCATCAGGCAGAGGTTGCCATTTTGGCGCAACAAGACCAAGACTAGAAGGACGGCAAGACAGAGGTCATTGTGGAGCCCAAGACGGCGTCACCACCAGAGCCTTTGGCAGGCGAAGACCACTTTTGTCAGGATAGCTTGTACCAGATGTCCCCCTTCAAATTTGCCCGCCATTGTTGGCTCCCTTCCTGCTCAAGATTTGGGAAGAGGAACAGGGCCTCTATAAGTAGGACTAGCCACCACCATATGAAGGGAGACGACATCTTAGATCGTCCCCAGCCACACAAGTTGGCAATGTACAAGAACACCCCAACCTCAGGAGGCTGTTCTTCCCCTTGTATTGCTCATCATCAGCCTAAGAGGCAATCCACCATCACTACACTGGAGTAGGGTATTACACCACAATGGTGGACCAAACCAGTATAAATCTTGTGTCTTTCTGTGTTGCGAGTGCGTTGAGTTCGTCCGTGATATATTAGCGAGCTAGGGCATAGATCGGTGCGAGAAAAAGACTTCGCGCGCACCCCAGTGTTCGAACCTTAAGGGTTTGCCGGAACCCCACATCCGACATTTGGCGCGCTAGGTAGGGGTGCACCGTAGCTTTCCTTCCATCAGTTCATCGCTCCGTCGCTCCACCGTCTCCATGGCGGACGCTCGCCGTGCTCGAGCTGGGCGTCGGGCTACCCTTACCGCCACGTTGCTCAGATGGCCCCCGTCGGCAGGCCACCACGTCGTTCTCTGTCTCGCGCCGCCAACGCTGCCACCGGCCCGGTGGGGAACCAGCAGCAAGCGTCTTCGCTGCATCGTTCGGTGTGGCAGGACGGCCGCACTGCCACTCCATTGCTGGCCCCAGCCGGTTCTTTGTCTCATGCACACCGCGCTCCCATGGAGGCGCGGGCCGCACTCCTCGCCGCAAACGAGCTCCTACGCTACCGACCTGTCGACGACCTCTACGAAGAGTGGCTTGACCGCGTTGCCGAGCTCGTCCACGCCACAGGGGGCTCCCCGGCGCCGTCCCTCTCTCGTCCTCACCCTCAGCCAGCCACGGGCGACGAGGCCCGAGGCATGCCTCCACCAACCCAGCCCAAAGACGGCAACTTGGCACCAAGGCATGCGGCCCCACGATGCGATCCGCCATGCCAGGTGCCCGCGCGCAAAGAGTGAAGCTGCCAAGAAATCGCACGGCCGCGAGAAGCTGCACCCGCACTTCCCGTGCCACCTCGATAAGACCGTGCGCCACTTGCGGTGGCGTCGCGGGGGCCTCGACAAGACCAAGCTCCACCTCTAAGGCGGGCCCCAGTAACCACGGCTGGCTGCTGCGCCTTCACCCCCGAGCTGCGTAACGTCGCCTGGCTAGGCAAGTTCAAGCCAGACCTGCCTCCTTGCTACGACGGCACCGCCGACCCCGCGGAGTTCCTACAGGTCTACGAGCTGAGCATCGAAGTAGCCAACGGTGACGAGAAAGTCATGGAGAACTGGTTTCCCATGGCTCTCAAGGATGGGGCCCGCACCTGGCTCCTGAACCTGCAGCACGGCTCGATCTCCTCCTAGGACGAGATGCGCGACCACTTCATCGCCAACTTCCAGGGCACTCGCGACCGCCCGCTGGCCGCGACCGACCTCCGCCGCATCAAGCAACAACCAGGGGAGACCCTCCAGAAGTACATCCAGTGCTTCAACAGCACCCGCGTCAAGATCCCCAAGGTCATGGATGGGGCCATCATCTCCGTGTTCTCTGACGGCGTCCGTGACGTCAAGATGAAGGAAGAGCCCGCTATCCACGAGGAGCTCTGCACGCCTCAGGAGATATTTAACCTGGCGACCAAGTGCGCAAGAGCTGAGGAGGGGCACCTTTCCTTGAGCTGCCAGCCGCAGGCACAGAGGAGAAGAAAGCGAAGGCCAAGGACGTGAAGCGCAAGGAAGCGGTAGTGCTAGCCGTGGAGCCCGACAGCAAACAGGGCAGAGATCAGCCCGACTCATCCAAGAATAGCCGACCGTTCTGCGCCTTCCACAACCTGAATACCCGAAGCACCAGCGACTGCCAAGAGCTCTAAGCCCTACGCGAGGGGCACTACGGTCGGCGCCCTCAGCACAGCGATCGGGGCTACGGCCGTGGAGGAGGACGAGGAGGCGGACGCTGGGACGACCGTGGCCTATGCCAGGAATGGCGTGACAGGCCTCATGAGGACCGCTGGCAGGACCATCCTCGCGAGGGGCCCTGGAGGGACCAGCCTCGTGAGGATCGCCCCCAAGGCAACACCGGTCTTCCTCCACTGCTGCCACCAAGAAGGAACAACGACCATCATCCGGACGAGGGGGCTGGCGGCTTCCAGGAGCCGCGTGCAATCGCCTACATCTTGGGCGGCGCCCAGGCCCCAGCCTCTCAGCACATCTTCAAATGGTTCGCTCGTGAGGTGAACACGGCGCTCCCCAAGCTTGAGGGCGCGCGCCTGCTCAAGTGGTCCCAGTGCGCCATCACTTTCGACTCGGCAAATCAGCTCAAGTGCGCGGCCACCGCTGGCGTCCTCCCGATGTTGTGTTCCCCAGTCATTAGCAATGTGCAGGTTATGAAGACCCTCATCGACGGCGGTGCAGGGCTCAACGTCATGTCCGTCGACACCTTCGACAACCTCCAAGTGCCATATGAGCAGCTCGAGCCTACCAAACCTTTCTGAGGAGTGACTGACAGCTCCACCACACCGGTAGGGCAGGTCCGCCTGCTTGTCACCTTCGGCACATGCGACTACAACGCCATCCTCGGGTATCCGGCCCTGGCAAAGTTCATGGCGGTCACCCACCACGGCTACAACATCCTCAAGATGCCTGGAAGTGGTGGGGTCATCACGGTCCCGTGTGAAGAATGGGATGCGGTGTGCTCCCTCGAGCGTGCCTTCCAAGCTGCAGCAATCGACGTTCCTGACAGCAGAAGTGAGGGCCCTCCGGAGGCCATCCCCAAGAAGAAGCAGCTGCGGTGCGCAGGACCTCGGGAGGATGGTGTCGCTGCAGGAGCCTTGTCAGGATCAGCGTCCGTCCCAGGGGCGCCTCCCTCCATCGCATAGGAAGGCGCACCCAGCGCCCTCTTCGAGCAGGGCTCAGGGGCTCTCTTCTAGAGGGCCTCGGACCTTGCCAACCTCATGAGGGAGGCGCTCGGGCACAATTTGGAGGCGTGCTACACGGAACGTTTGCCTCAGTAGAACATAGGGCAAGGGGTGCCCACCACTCAGGAGTTCATCGCCAAGACCACACAGGAACTACAAGACGCAAGAGCCATGCGCGGCGACAGCCGCCCACAGGGCGCGGCTCACCACCCACGCGAGGGGGCTGAGCTGCGTGTCTGCATCGACGTCCCAGGGCTCAACAGGGCCGCGTCTCAGGAGCGCTCCTGGCCTTCGCGTGTGGGCCGTTGCGAGGGCCCGCCAAACAGCTACGTCTGCATGCCCCTTGGCTTGCCGACCGTGGCGCCGACCAATCAGCGTGCCATGCGGCATGACCTGACGGCCCAAGAGGCCAGGTGTAGCGTCATCCTGGAGGGAATGGAGACGGTCTTCAGGAAGCCTCCTGAGCCCCCAGAGCCTCCCGAGGCTTACGACTCCGGTGGCTCATGAGGAGTCCTTTATTCGACTCACGCCTTCAGCTGCACCAACTCTGCTTCGTCTACAGAACCAGGTGACATCTTCCAAGCTTGTTAAGCTAGGAGCGCCCCTTGGGATGCATTATTCCCAGGCCATGTGGGTCCGTCCCTACGGCATGTATCCCATTTGCTTATGTCTTTAGCTTACCTTGCCGGGGGCGCCCTTGGGCTGCATCATCCCCAAGCCGCTCGGGCCGGACCTAGTGGCATGTATCTTCCTACATTTACCCAAGCTGATTTTCCTTCCCTGCTTAACCTGCCTACGGTTATCGCCTGTTCGATTGCCATCCGTCGCGGATACATTCACCCTGTGCAATTCGCTTGCGCGTTAAAAGGGGGCTCCAGAGCATCGCGACTCAGGAGCTCTTAATGGCTCTCTAGCACTCACCCCCTGTCCTTGACCACAGCATCGTGACCTAGCATACCAGTGGCGGCTGAGCTCGCTTGAGGGCCGGGACCTAAGGACGTAGAGTGCTTGCACCTGACCGCCTTTTAGGAACACACAGTCACCAACACTCAAGACCAAGCGCAACTTGCCTTGAGGTAGGGACTCGTGAGTCCCGCGCTGGCTCACAAGTGCCCAAACACACCTCGCAGCCCTGCCGTACAAGCCACGTGTCAGGGATGGGTTGTACACACCCCGAAGCTCCTCCCGAAGGGGGCCCCCATCCCACGCACAAGTGGAAGCACCATGCTCCGCGCTGGCCGTCGACACTGCCAAGGAGCGGCTATGCCCATGCACAAGCGGAAGCACTACGCTTCGCGCTGGTGATAAACAACTGAGGGTAGCCTCACGGTCGTACCAACCTCAGGGAGCCCAAAGCTCAGCGTCCGGCCTCACCGCAATGCCTCCCTTCGGGAGAGCCACGCGAGGGGGCTGGGAACGGGAGCTGCGCTCGGGCCACACCAAAGCGCACACCACCCAACCAGGTCTCCCGGACCTGGGCTTCGCACGTCCCTCCTGAGGCTTCGGCGAGGGCAGGTATGGAAATTGTTTGCGCGTCAAGGGGGACTCCTGAGCATCGTGACTCAGGAGCCTAACTGGTCACGTAGCCCCTCACTCCTTGGAAAGTCCTGGTCTCCGGTCGGCCCAAAGGCGGTTGAGGTATGTTCGGGGCCGGGCCCTGCCGACGTAGAACATCAGTCTATCCCCGCGAACTCTCCCTATAAGCTGTTTGCGCGTCAAGGGGGACTCCTGAGCATCGTGACTCAGAAGCCTAACTGGTCACGTAGCCCCTCACTCCTTGGTTTGTCCTGGTTTCCGGTCGGCCGAATGGCGGTTGAGGTATGCGCAGGGCCGGGATCTACCGACGCAGAATGCAAAGAAAATAGGAAGGAAATCGCAAAATCTTGAAGCAAATATTACAGAGATATTGTCCCCACACCTTGTCCTCACGATACCAAATGAAAAATCTAAACGCCTCCCCGAGGCCTAATGCATGTTGCAGGAATGAAACAGGAGAGTAGCCGCAGGTTACCCCTGGATGCCGCCATCACCTGCGGAAGGCGCCACTTCATGAGCAACGTTGTCTTCGCCTTCACCACCAGCCGCAGGATCAGCGACATCGCCGGACAGAGGAGCGGAGACAAAGCCGCGAAACTTCTCCAACAAGGCCTCCACCTGACCTTGCACAGCTGCGGCGGTAGCCTCGCATTGGTCTTTAGCCACAGGCTCCAGCAGCTCGTCAAGGAAAGCGTCGGGGTCGCGAAGGTGCAGGTGGCTGAAGACGCGAGTCAATGCAGCTGAAGACAAGATGCGAGCCTCCGCCCCCGCCATAGGACCAACGCCATCAACGACTTCCTCGAGCGCCTGCACCAAGAGAGGAAGCAGCTTGGCGGGGCCGTCCTCGTCGGTGGCCAGTGACCTCTCTAGACCGTGCTCGTAAAACGTCTTCATCACCTTGTGGGGCCTCTTCTTGAGATTGGCAAAGGCCGCATGGTCTTCGGTCAGGACACGCGCCTTGGCGTCTTGCTCAGCCTCCCTCGCCTTTGCCTCCTGCTCCAGCCCTTCCAATCGATTGCGCTCAGCGGCCTGCGTCCTCCCCAACTCCGCCAGCTCGGCATCATAGTTCTTGACTGCATCCTCCCAGGCCTTCATTGCCCCCTCCTTCGCTTGGTGGCAGCGTGCTTCTTCGGCGAGCTTGGTGCACAGGCCCTGCAATTCGTCCTCCAGAACATGGCAGCGGTCGGGGGCGACCTCGACGTCTTTCAGCGCCATCTCACGACCGGCTGCGGCATTGGCGGCACTCTGCTTCTTCTCAGAAGCCGCAGTGGCCTGGCCCAGCGCCGCGCGAACCGCCGAGTCAGAATGGAGCCAGCCTAAAGCCAGCTCCAAGCGCCCGGCCACAAGGCATGGGTCTGGGCCCAGGAGACCCGCCTGCAGCTGGGTCATCTCCGAGAGATCACGTTCCAGAGTAGCAGCAGGAGCAAAAGAACGTGGAAGTGGAGGTGCAGCAGTGGGAGGAGGCGACATCATCACTAGGACCTGGGAGACCGCGACCTCCGGAGCAGCTGGGACCTCATCAGCCGCGCCAGGCGCCGGCACTTCCGGAGCAAGCAGGGCCATGGGGGTTGGTTCCACGTTGCGATGCTCCTCTTGGCCCCGTGAGGACGACCGGGATGTGGACATGCGGGCGCTGCTCGCACCTTTCCCTGAGGAAGGAGGCACAGACGGCGCATCCTCCTTCATCTTCTTCGCAGAAGATGTCGGCCTGACCAACCAAGGGCCAGCATCAGGAAATGAAGAGTGCAAACATGGACAAGGAGAAGCTTGAGACACTTAGTGATCCACCGTGACATACTTCCGCTTAGGAAGCCTGAACCCTGACAGCATCGGGGCGGAGGCGGCATCGCGAGGCACCAACGACGACCTATCCCTCATCGGGATGGGGGGCTGCTCCCTCTCCCTTTGGTGGGCGTCAGCCTCGACATTGTCAGGAAGGGCGCGGAGGATATCAGATTTGCTCAAAGGGGAAGTCTCCCCCACCTCTTCCAGAGTCTTCTCTGGGTGCACCTCCTCTTCCCCCTCCCCGTGGGGCTCGCCAGAAGAAACCTCCACCAGTTTCGGTTTCGCGGGGGCTCCTAGAAGCACTGACAGCACCAACCCACGCGCATCAAAGGTCGGCCTGGAGGCGACGAATTCCTCCTGATCCTTGTGCTGGAATAGGGGGACAAAGGTGCTTGGTGGGTACTCCTGGTTGTCCCCAACTATGAGGCGCAGGACAGCGGCCAATTCATCATCAGGCAGGGCTCCTACCTCAGGCGGGTCATGTTCCCCTCTTCTTCAAGCACCCACAAGGGGCGTGCACACACCTGGAGTGGAGCTACTCGCAGGGTCAAGAACTCCCTCAGAAGCATGACCCCCGTCACCTTTGCCGCCCTCGCGTTGCCCAGTTTCAGGTCGGTCACCATCTGCCCCAACACTGACGAGGCCCCCTCATCAGCAAGCTCCGCCCTGGGCCATCCCCCATGGAAAGAGGGCGCCGCCATGGGCAACGCCAGACGTGGATCAGCGCACTTGGCGTCCATCATGACCCATTTGGATCGAATGTTGTCGGCCCTCTTCCTGGTGCTCGAGATCGAGTTGGCCTTGCCGAATGCAACGAAGTTAGCGCATCCAGAGATGTTACCCTCGCTGACATGGAGGAACAAGAAATGGCGCAGGAGAGCCACGGACGGCGTCACGCCCAGGTACGCCTCACAGTAGTAGGCGAAGATGGAAAGGAGGAGGATAGAGTTGGGATGGAGATGCAACACCTACAGCCCGTAGTGGCGAGGACTTCATAAAAGAAATCGGAGAAGCGAGGAACCAACCCGACGGCGATGCTGCTCGAGAAGAAGGGGAACAAGGTGCTTTCCTTGGGCTCCGGCGCGTCGGAGGCAAGCCGGAGCTCGGTCTTCTCCCACTCATTGCTCCCGCTCGGCGTCAGCAGGCGCACAGAGGCGAGGCTCATCTCCATGACGGTGGGCACCTCAAGGGCCGACTCGTACCAAGCCGGCGCTGATGAAGCCTTGGCCTTGCGCGGCGCCATGGATCGCAGCTACGGGATGAGATTGGAGTGGATCTACAGATAGCGGTGGCGGAGAGCAAGGTAGGGGATCTGGAGCAAGGCGAGGAAGAAGCAATGAAGCAAGTGCTGCCTGCGCCAGCCTTTTGTGAGGTCGAACAGTTGCCGAGGCAGCGTGGGGAAGCGGAGACACCCACGTCCAATTAACCGCCACACGTCAGCCAAGGCCGCAGGCTTTTGGGGCCCGGGGTGCTCCGTAATTGGACCTTGGCTTCACCGCGAAGCAAAGCCTGAGTGCGCCTTGGGCCCGGGGGCTACTGTCGGCGTTCTGGGAATGGGGGTCCCCAGACTTGCCTGCCTATGGCCCGCTGTGTGGCTAAGCCAGTAGGCCATACGGCCCATCTTCATCAACAAGGCATCTAAGACCCTCGCGAGGGGCCATGCCTCGCGAGGAGGACGACATAAGACCTCCTCTGGAGCGGCCTAGTCAGGCATTCTCACGAGGAGCGGAGATATCAAGCCGAGGCGAACCTCACGAGGCTCTCGTGACGTTAGCCATGACGATTGACACCAGGCTGGTGCCAGGCAGGCGCCAGCGCGTGCAGCGTCCTTGTTTCCTCTTTGGTGCTAAGGAATACAGCGCATGCAAGGAGTACCGAGGCATCAGGCAAAGGTTGCCATTTTGGCGCAACAAGACTAAGACTAGAAGGACGGCAAGATGGAGGTCATCGTGGAGCCTAAAGCGGTGTCACCACTAGAGCCTTTGGCAGGCGAAGACCACTTTTGTCAGGATAGCTTGTACTAGCTGCCCCCTTCAAATTTGCCCGCCATTGTTGGCTCCCTTCCCGCTCAAGATTTGGGAAGAGGACTAGGGCCTCTATAAGTAGGACTAGCCAACACCATAGGCAGGGAGACGACATCTTAGATCATCCCCAGCCACACAAGTTGGCCAAGTACAAGAACACCCCAACCTCAAGAGGCTGTTCTTCCCCTTGTATTGTTCAACATCAGCACAAGAGGCAATCCACCACCACTACACTGGAGTAGGGTATTACACCACAACGGTGGCCCGAACCAGTATAAATCTTGTGTCTTTCCGTGTTGCGATTGCGTCAAGTTCGTCCGCGAGATCTTACTGGGCTAGGGCATATATCGGTGGGAGAAAAGGACTTCGCACGCACCCAAGTGTTCGAACCTTAAGGGTTTGCCAGAACCCCACATACGACCACATGAGTCGCCCTACCACGCATTTTCTAGGCCCCCATCGGTCGTAGCGCCGAAGCAAGTAAATGTGTCATCAAATCACGAAAGACTACCATTCCCACTGAGTACATCAGTGAAGCATGGTGGCTAGCTAGTTGGGCTAGTGCGACTAATTAGCTAGGCTGCCAACACATTTGTTTTTTCACCCCTTTTTATCTCCTTGCCGGCAGGTAAATTTAAGTATGCACCGTGGCGTTGCTCTGGTCTTTGGGTGCGGCAGGCGCGGTAGGACTTTTAATTTTTTGACTGACGGGAGCAATCACGACAGCAATTAGTCTCGATGACATCGCCTATAAAACCCACTGCTCCCTGATGTGAAATTTCATCGACTGGTGTTTTCCCATGGTGAAAACCAAAAGATTAACCTCGCTCCTCGGCTTCCTACCTCCGCCTACCCGTAGATTGCATTGCCTTTCAGCCGTTTCGCCCCCTTTGCTTCCTCTCGCCATTGCTTCTACCTAGTTCCATAGCGGTGCACCAGATCATGGAGTTTGGGGTAAGTCTCCTGACACAGGAGCTCCAAGCCAAGGATACGGAGGTCAGGGCCAAGGACGTGGAGCTCTGTGAGCTCAAGTAGGAGAGGAGTGCCATGCTCCTCCTTTATGTGCGGGTGTTCACGGAGCTTCAAAAGCGGCAGGCGTCCACCACAAAGACGCTCGAGGCGTCGACGGTGTTGCTGCAGAAAGTGGGAGATACGATAGGCCATCAGGCGAGCCGACTGGAGTGTGAGCGGGCCGATTGTGACAAGGTCCAGGATCGCCCTAGCCACTTGGTGGACCATGTTGCCACGCACGTGTTGCGGTTGCGCAATGCCCAACGTCATGCCAGCGCGACCATGCTGGGCGTCAGGCTAAACCGGTTCGACCACCCCGTCGACTTCAATGAGATGCGGCTTCCTGACCTGGTCTCCTTCTTCACCTATATCTCCGAGGAGCTGAGCCGTCTCCGTGCGATGGTGGGGGCGGAGCTGGACAAGGAGGGGCTGCGGGCTGCCGTCGTCGTTGATGGGCGAATCCTCTCAGGGCTCCGTCACCGGAATCCATTCGTGCCATTGGACGCCGTCTTTGACGAGCAGGCTCCCGTCGACCGGGAGCGAGCTCTGCGGGCGGTGGCACCCTTCATCACCAATGTCATGCACCTCGAGAAGTAGAGGGGCTTCGGTGGTGTTTAGGCGTCCTCTGCATGGGCATGTCCATGTCTCAGTGCAACATGACCGTTGGATCAAACTCGGACGGTGCAGATCAGTAACTGTAGCACAAAGCATGCGGGTGTCTTTGGTTGCATTGTCATCTCAATATAGTTGGTCCCTCTTCGTGCATGCTCATCTCAGCACCCCTCTTCATGCATGTTCCTAGTATATTTGTGTTAACCTACTAGTGTGGACTAATGCACCCATCATGCACTCTGCCAAACACCCAAAAGTGGGTCGAGAAGGGAACTTTTGCTCCCATCCCATGCACCCATCATACACCCTGCCAAACACTCACTACTAGGAAAAGGCGTGCTAGTAGCGCACCTATTTTGCCTACTAATGGCGCACTACAGGTGCGCCACTAGCGTCACGCCATTAGTATTTTCTACTAATGGCGGACCTATGGTGTGCCATTAGTATTCCAGTTACTAATGGCGCACCACATGGAAGTGCCCATTAGTAACAAGTTTTTTATTTTTTTCAAATTTTTTTTTATTTTTTTTCGTTTTTTTCTTAATCTCGGGTAACTATAGCTTAATCTCGGGTCAATATGCTTAATCTCAAGTCAAATCGCACTATGTGGTCAAACTTTCCGGAAGGTCACCCATCCTCACACTACTCCAGCCCGAGCACACTTAACTTCGCAGTTCTATCCAACCCCAGCACCAGCTCACTTCACAGGTACTTGCTGATATCTCCATCATATCAATCCTATTAAACCTTGTTGATGTCTAGGACTTTGTTCACGTTCATGAGTATGATGAAATTTTGAAAAAATATTTCAAACATCCCGGTCATATTACGTATCATATTTTGAAAAAAAATCCAATTTTTTTAAACCATTTTTTTGTTACTAGTGGCACACCTAGCAAATGGTGCGCCACTAGTAAGTTTGAATTTTTTTCATTTCCCCCCCTCTAGATCTTAAAAGCCCCGTATCTTTCATTCTGTTAGGTTTTGGGGGATTTTGAAGATTTTGAATTTTTTTTCATTTTCCCCCCCTCTAGATTTTGAAGAAATTTTGCAAATAAAGTTGAAATTCATATTCGTAAATTTTCCCAACAACTAGGCCACATATCACATGGGAAACTTATTTATTTTTATTTTTTTGACATTTCCATCATTTTCTTTTATTTTTTTAAAACTGAAAAGGTGATCCACGGGGGGGGGGGTGCATTTAGCACCAGGGTTACTAATGGCGCACCACACATCAGGTGCACCATTAGTAACCCTAGTGCTAAATATATTACTAATGGCGCACCTGGTGTGTGGTGCGCCATTAGTAGTTTTGAAAAAAAATAAAAAAAATTGTTACGCCATTACTAGTAACTAGTAATGGCGCACCATCCACTGGTGCGCCATTACTAACATTTTTTTTTCAAAACTACTAATGGCGCACGGTGGGTGTGGTGCGCCATTACTATGTCAACTAGTAATGGCGCACTATCCCATGGTGCGCCATTACTAACAAAAAAAATTTAATTGTTTTTTTCAAAACTACTAATGGCGCACCACACACTAGGTTGGCCATTAGTAATATATTACTAATGGCGCACTTGCATCTGGTGCGCCATTAGTAATATATTACTAATGGCGCACTTGTATCTGGTGCGCCACTGCTATATAGCAGTGGCGCACCACATACACGGTGCGCCATTAATGTCCATATCATCTATAGCCCTTTTCCTAGTAGTGACTGATTCATACTTCATATGGTTCATGTCCCGTGGAGTACTGTAGCACCGTACTCTCCGTGCGCTATATACCCAGCTTTGTTAACATTGATCATCTCACCGTTCATTCTCGACTGAACAGTCAAAAAATGGGTACTATGTTACATTATTGTTCATATAGTTGACATGCGCACAACATCATTTGTTATCATCATATCTTACTACACGAGCAACCAGATGATGTATCACTGACATACGAACCACTGCACATGCCTAGTAGTAGGAGCACTGTGTAAGTTCAAGCGGCTGTCGTGTTTCGCACTCCTCCCTTGTAAGAGTGGAAATGCTTGATGTAATCATTTTTTCCTCAGAAATAGTGGACACCCTCTACCATGCTGATCCTCCTCGATCGTCATCGGGAACCTTGCTACTCACTTTCGCCGACGTGTGGGACAGCCAGCATCAGGGTCCACTATCCATGCACTAAATTACTCCGTACTAGAGTGCCCAACTGCATGGTAGACTACCCAGATCGAAGCGCCACGGTAATGCCCAATGAGCCGTCAAATCACAAAACCCCCACCTTTCCAGCAGTAAGTTGGACGGACAAAGCAACCATCATTTCACTCCTCTCCCTCAGTTTCCTCTCTTGAAGAATGAAAGTGCGTTATATCGACGAGAGGGTGGTGAATAGGAGCTTTTTAGAAATTCGTCATTGAGGATATTCAAGGTGAGGAATTTTCTAGGTCACGAACAACTAGCAGCGGAATAAGTACTCAGATGCGAGCGTAACAGAGTAGTAACACAGTCATCATGATGAAATGAAAACAAGCAGCGGAATAAGTACAAGAAGCGTATAAATAGGATAAGCAGGCTGAAGACAAAGTGATTGAAGAATTAGGATTAAGGAAATTGAGAAAGTCTTCAGTCAAAGTCTTCAAACAGTGAAATGAAAGGGTTGAGGAAATAGAACCATTAGCTTGGTGAAGATGATGATTTGGTAGACCAGTTCCAACTGTTGTGACAGTTGTACATCTGGTTGGAGCAGCTAGGTATCTAAACCTGAGGACACATAGGCCTCACCATATTATCCTTGAGCTAATGTCACACAGACCTCACCCAATCACTCATGGTAAGTCTTCAAGTGACTTCCAAACCTTCACAGACTCGGTCACTCGTTGATCCACAATTTCCTCTTGGATGCTTTAGACCATGATACCTGACCGTCTGGAGGATGCACAGTCCTCAAAGGTAACAAGCATCGGTTCCATACAGGAACAATCTCTTCAATGATGCTCAATCACTTTGGGTTTGTAGGTGATTGGGTTTGGGTTTTTCCTCACTTGATGATTTTCGCTCAAAGTCCTCGGAGGATGGGATGCTCTCAATGACAAGTGTCAGTTTCTCTCGGAGCAGCCAACAAACTAGTGGTTGTAGGGGGCGGATATTTATAGGCTAGGGGAGCAGCCGGACATGATAAGACATAAATGCCATTCAATGATATGACTGTTAGGTGGGTAGATATTTTGGGACAGCTGGCGGGTAGCACAGCAACGGTCGGATATTTGAGTATCAAATTCCTCAGGGCTATCATGTTTCTCACTTGTAGGCAGTCCGCACTGGCGAACTCCTAACTCCTCAGTCAGAACAAATTCCTCAGAGACTAGAAGAACTTCCTCTCTGTCACTGAAGAAATTGACTGAACTCTATGAGATTTCCAATGGATTCACTCGAAAGGATTGGGTAGGTGTAGGACTTTGAGATTAGCATCACTTGGAAACTTTTCCTTAGTTTTATATCGACCCCCTTTAATAGTACGGTGTATCCAATGAATCAAGAAAGAGAATATAAAACTACGAAAACGAAAGTCTTCACGCTTCATAATCCTCACATGAATATCAAGTTTTCAAGGTCACGCGAATTTGCTCACTTTCAAAGTCTTCAAGAAAACCAAAGTCTTCAGCTGAAGACATTCATTTTTAGGGGTTGACTTTCATCGTAAATATCAAACTCATCATAGACTTATAGACCTGTGTACACTCACAAACACATTAGTCCCTTAACCTATAAGTCTTCAATACACCAAAATCACTACGGGGCACTAGATGCACTTAAAATCTCCCCCTTTCTGGTGATTGATGATAATATAGGTTACGTTTTCAATGGGGATAAACATATGAAGTGTAAATACTGATATTGAGGAATTTGATTGCAAGATATAGAAGAACTCCCCTAAAGATGTGCATATATGAGAAATTTGCGTTGGATAGAAAATGCACATTGTAGAGTAAAATCATGGAGATCTCTCCCTATTCTTGCAATTCATACACGCATTTAACATATGATATGAAGAATTTGAAATGCATGATGAAATATGGTGACTGATGAAATTCAGCATGCGTGCATTAAAGGTATTGAGGAAATAGCATGCAGAAAGCAGAGCAAAAGTATCAGACCACCATAGGACTTAAGATTACAACTCATCAGAGAAAACACCTTAGAAGAGCAGGAGTTGTAACTTAACGAAAAAATGGCCATATAATAGACCCGCTTGATGACTAACTCAAATTTCTCCCCCTTTATCATTGAACGACAAAAATGGATGAAAGGTGAGGACTAATGCCGCTGAAGAATATCATCAAGATGCTGATGGAGGAGCGGCAACGTTGTTGGGGTCGTCCATTGGAGTACGGCCTGCAGCGGTATTGTTCAAGTCTTCGGCTTCATCCATCTCGCGTGATGAGGAATATGAGCTAGCGACCAAGTGAGGAACTTTGTCTTTCTTGAATTTCTTCGAAGGTGGTTGTGACTAGTCAAAGTCCTGTTGGAAACCCATCTGTTTGAGATCTTCATCACCATAGAGGTGAGACAATACAACCCAAGTGCGATCAAATACTTCATGCAAGTAGTAGTGATTCTTCTTTACAGTATTCCACGTGATCGTCATGTTTTGAAGAATTGAACCAAACTGACGCTTGACCCACTTGTGGTTGCGATCAAACTTTTGATGAAGACTGTGGAGAAGCTCATGATCAGTCGTCACACCCAGAGCAGTGGCTTGAGGATATTGCTTTGAAGTTTTTGCGGCAGAATCTTGTGTAGTAGAATCTTCATTGGAGGAATAGGATGCAGCTTTGTGAAATTGTCCATCCAATGGACAAGTGCCTTCATCAACGACAGTAGCCTTTCCCTTCTGATCAACTAAAGAAATAGTCCTTTTGAGGACTTCAAGTGGTGGCAAGTAGCTGAGATGATTTTGACAATCAGCCTTGTAATGAATGGAAGACCTTGATCTGATGAATCTCATAATCCAGGGAGTGTAAGTCTTCAACTCAAAAGGTGATAGAGCTACATTGGCCAAAGTCCTCATTAAGAAATCGTGGTAGTTGATAGGAATACCATGTATGATATTGAATAGCAGATTCTACATTATGCCAACAACTTCTTCGTCATCGGAGTTGTGGCCCTTGATTGGACTAAGGGTTTTGGTCAATATTCTGTATATCGTCCCTGGCACATAGAGCAATTCCTTGACGAGGAATCTAGTCCTTGGAGGTTGGCCAGGCTTCAAAGGCTTCATCATCACTTGCATTAGATGATTTGCAAGTTCAGGTTCATCATAGATGCGCCTTGCACCTTCAGTGGGAGGACTCACTAGAACGACATTAAGCAATTTAGAGGTCAGTGCTTTGTAATGAGTGTTTTCGGTTATCCAGTCAAGCACCAATGAATTCACATCTTCAATATTTCCAGTGATGTGCAGCTTTGCATAGAATTGAAGAATTAGTTCTTCATTCCAGTTGCAGATGTCAGTGTACAAGTTGAGTAGCCCAGCATCATGAAGAAAACTGAGGACTGGTGTGAAGCATGGAAGACACTCCATATCCACTTGAGGAATTTCCTCATGGTCAAAGATCTTGTCCATATCAAACAACAGCGAGGAATAGAAATTCATTTCACCGGCAGTCCAGAAACGCTTGCGATGAAGTCGAAAAGAGTCATAGGGATTGTAGTTAGTGAAGAAATGATGTTCAGCGAAGAAATCATCAGCTTTGAATTTATCCTTCTTGATGTGAGGATTTTGTGGTTTGGGCTAAAGATTAGCAGTTGAAGTCTTCACAACCTCTTGACGCACAACTTCTGGAGCCACTGGCCGAGGAATTTTAGTAGCAGGTTCAGCAGAAGCCTTGGCCTCCATTTCTTCAGCACTAGTGGCTATAACTTCTTCTCGAATAGAAAGAAGTGAAGCTTGATGTCCTTCAGTGCCCGTATGAATTTCTTTAGTTTGGACCGGGGACTGAGGATGTTGATGCGGAGGTGTTTTTAGAGGTGAATTGGGGTGATGACTTTCCCGATAGTCATCATTCAGAATAGGAGTTGTTGACCCAATATCCACATCCTCGTCTTCTTCAGCAATTTCTTCCACGCCTGCCTCTTCAGCTATGAACTAAGGCATGGGTGATGATACCAACGTAGTTGAAGGGATATTATCCACTTCAACTTCGTCATCCAACTGCTCCAACGAAGCAACAGAAGGATTATCTTCATCACTGTCATCTGGAATGACATATTCCTCATCGAAGGGAACAATCTCCTTTGATGGCATGCTTAATATAGGAAAAACATCAATTGGGTTTGCAAAAGATCTCGTCAAAGTCTTCACTTTCATAGGAGATGAAGACTCGGAGGTTGTAGATGATTTCCTCTTTTTCACTGATGCCTTCTCCGCAGCTTTGGTCCGCTTCGCTTCTGATGCAGAAGGAAGGTTCATACTTTTCATCCATGATGACTTTGTAGGAGGAGAAGAGGAAATAGGTTCAATTTCTTCAGGCGCAACTGATGCACTTGCCCTGGCATGTTCAGATTCTTTAGGCATAGTAGCACATGCTTCAACTGGCCTGGTTTGTTCTTCAGGCGCAACACTGGAGGTAGCCCTCACAGTTTCTTCATTGGCTGGAATTTCTTCAGCAGCCCTGGTACTTTCATTTTCTTCAACAGCCTGATTTTCATCAGTTGTGCTTTCATTTTCTTCAACAGCCTGATTTTCATCAGGTGTGCTTTCATTTTCTTTAGTAGGCTGAGCAGATGTCTCAGCCTGAGGATTTCATGTTGCGATGAAGCTTCAACATTTGTTGTAAAACCCTTCGCCATTTTGTGGAATCTGACTTTGGCGCCTAGCCAATCAACATAGTATCTGTCAAATTCATCTCTGAGTCCCTCAAACTCATTTTACAAAGCCACAAGTTCATCAGGAGATAACTTCAGAACATTTTTCTTCAGAAAGCGCTCTTTCTTGTACTGAGCTTTCTTAACTTTCCTCCTCTGTTCAAATTTCCATTTTTCTTCATCAATGAAGGCCATCAACACATGACTTTGGCCAGGATTGAGGTTTAGCTTTGTCGGCGTCCAAGGAACGGGGGTCCGTAGACTTGCCTGCCTGCGGCCCACGGCGTGGCTCCACCAACGGCCCCGTGCGGCCCATCTTCACCAGCAAACACTCAAGACCCTTGCGAGGGGCCAAGCCTCGCAAGGCGGACGACGCAAGACCTCCTCGGGGGTGGCCTCACTAGGCTGGCTCGCGAGGGGCGGAGAGATCAAGGCAAGGGGCACCTCACGAGGTTCCTGTGACGCAAGCCATGACGACCAGGGCCAGGCGGGCCCCAGCACGTGCAGTGTCCTCGTTTCCTCTTTGGTGCTAAAGGGACAGGCGCAGGCAAGGAGTCCTGAGGCATCAGGCAAAGGTTTCCATATCAGTGCAATGAGACCAAGACCAGCAGGACGGAGGTCACCATGGAGCCCAGGACGGCGTCACCACCAAAGCCTTTGGCAGGCGAAGACTAACTTTAGTCAGGATACTTGTACTAGTTGTCTCCCTTCAAATTTGGCCGTTGTGGCATCCCTTCCCGCCAGCATTTGGGAAAAGGACCATGGCCTCTATAAATAGGGCTAGCCAGCAAAGTAGGAGGCGACTGAATGGAACTGAACTGATCCGAGGCCATTCAGATCATCCTCATCCACACAAGCTCACCAAGCACAAGAGCACCTCTCCTTAGGAGGCTGTTCTTCCCTCATAACTGTTCATCCTCAGACCAAGAGCCAATCCACCACACCACACTGACGTAGGGTATTACACCACATCGGTGGCCCGAACCAGTATAAATCTTGTGCCCTTCATTCTGCGAGTTCGACGCGCTGAGCCTTGAGATCGCGGTGAGGGCGTGAGCTAGAGGGAAGAGAGATCTTCGTGCGCACCCCAGAGCTCGAACCTCAAGGGTTTTGCCGGAACCCGAAATCCGACATTTGGCGCGCCAGGTAGGGGAGCGCTGAAGCTTTCCTTCCATTGATCCACGTTCCACCGCTCCACTGCATCCATGTCAGACGTGCGTCGAGCCTGCGTCGAGCGCCAAGCCGCCCTCGCCGCCTGTGTCGCTCAGACAGCCCCTGTCGGTTGGCCTCCCTGTCTTTCTCCATCTCCTGTTGCCAACGCCGCTATCGGCGCGGCAGCAAATGAGCAGCAAGCGTCCTCATTGCACCCCTCCATGCGGCGGGACGGCCGCACCGTTACCCCGTCGCTGACTCCGGCCGGCTTATCGTCTCACAGTCGCCACGCACTCACGGACGCGGAGGCTGCGCTGCTCATGGCATGCGAGCCCCTGCGCTACCACCCGGTCGACAACCTCTACGAGGACTATTTAGACCGCGTCGCTGAGCTCGTCAGCGCCGTAGGGGGCTCTCCTGCACCATCTCTCTCACTGCCTCGGCCACCAACGGCCGCAGGCGACGTAGCTCATGGAGCCCCTCCGCCGCCTCCACATCAAGACGGCGCCCTTGCGCCAAGACGCGCAGCTCACGGAGCGCCACCGCCCCTCCGCATGAAGATGGTATCCTCGCCCCAAGATGCACGGTCCTGCGGCGTGATCCGCCACGCCGTGTGCCCGCGCAAGAAGAAGGAAGCTGCCAAGAGGTTCCCCGGCCGCAAGTAAACGCTCTAGTGCTCCCGGGACCACAACGACAAGTCCGCGTACTTCCTGCGGCGGCGGTGCACGGACATCAAGGGCAGGCTCCGCCCCTGCAGAGGGCCCCGGTGGCCACCGCAGGCTGCCGCACCTTCGCTCTCAAGCTGCGCACGGTCGGTTCGCTCGGCAAGTTCAAGCCAGATCTGCCTCCGCGCTACGATGGCAACCCGACCCCGCGGACTTCCTGCAGCTCTATGAGCTGACCATCGAGGCGGACAACCATGACGAAAAGGTCATGGCGAACTGGTTTCCCATGGCTCTCAAGGATGGCGCCCGCTTATGGCTCCTGAACCTGCCCGTGGGATCAATATCCTCCTGTGGTGAGATGCGCAACCACTTCATCGCCAACTTCCAGGGCACTCGCGACCGCCCTCCGGCCGCGGGTGACCTCCGCTGCATCAAGCAACAGCCAAGAGAGACCCTGCAGAAGTACATCCAGCGCTTCAACAGCGTTCGTCTCAAGATCCCCAAGGTGACGGATGAGGCCATCATCTCAGCGTTTTCCGATGGCGTCTGCGACGTCAAGATTAAGGAGGAGCTCGCCATCCACGAGGTGATATGCACGACTCTGGAGCTATTCAACATAGCAACCAACTGTGCAAGAGATGAGGAGGGGTGTATCTCCCTCCTCGAGCTCCCTGCTGCCGACCCAGAGGAGAAGAAGGCCAAGTTCAAGGACGTGAAGCACAAGGGAGTAGCCGTACTCACGGCAGAGACGGACACGAAGCGCGGTCAGGACCACCCCGAGCCCCGAGTCGTCCAAGGGCAGCCGTCCGTTCTGCGCCTTCCACAACGTGCATAGCCACAACACCAATGATTGTCGAGAGCTCAGGGCCATCTGAGATGGACGCTTCGATCGATGCCCCGAGCGCAACGACCGGGGCTACGGCCGAGGAGGAGGACGAGGTGGAGGACATTGGGACCACCGCGGCCCCCGCCAAGAGTGGTGTGACCGGCCTCGTGAGGACCACTGGCAGGAGCAGCCTCGTGAGGGCGCCTGGCGCGACCAGCCTCGCGAGGACAGTCCTTAGGGCAATCATGGCCTTCCTCCGCTGCTGCCACCACCAAGAAGGAACGACGAGGGGGATGGGGGCTTCTAGGAGCCGCACGCCATCGCTTGCATCTTGGGTGGTGCTCAGGCCCCGGCTTCCCAGTGCATCTTCAAGCAGTTCTCTAGTGAGGTGAATGCAGCCCTCCCCAGGCTCGAGGCCACACGCCCGCTCAGGTGGTCCAAGTACGCCATCACCTTCAGCTCAACGGACCAGCTCAAATGTGTGGCGACCGCCAAGGTCCTCCCGATGCTCGGCTGGCCCGTCGTCAGCAATGTCCAAGTCACCAAGACCCTCATCGACGGTGGCGCGGGGCTCAGTGTCCTGTCCATCGAGATGTTCAACAGCCTTCAGCTGTAGCCTACTAAGCCCTTCTCAGGAGTCATCGACAACTCCACCACCCTGATAGGGCAAGTTCGTCTCCCTGTCACCTTCGGTCAGCGCGACAACTACCACATCGAGCTCATCGACTTCGACGTCGCCCACATCCGTCTGCCGTACAATGCGATCCTCGGGTACCCAACATTAGCCAAATTCATGGCAGTGAGCCACCACGGCTACAACGTCTTCAAGATGCCAGGAAACAGCGGAATCATCACAGTCCCCTGCGAAGAAAGAGATGCGGTGTGCTCCCTCGAGCGCGCCTTCCAAGCCGCAGCAATCGAAGACCCGGATAGCGAGGGCACGCAGTACCCTCCTAAAGCCATCCCCAAGAAGAAGAAGCAGTTGCCCCACATTGGGCCTTAGGGGAGCGGCGCCTCTAATGGTGCCACATCAGGATCGACGCCTGCACCTGGGGCGCCTCCTCCCTCGCATAGGAAGGCGCGCCCGGCGCCCTCCTCAGGCAGGGCTCGGGGGCTCTCTTCTGGAGGGCCTCAAACCTAGCCGATATCACGAGAGAGAAGCTCGGGCACCACGTGGAGGCATGCTTCGTGGCACTTTTCCCTCAGGAGGACAACGGGAGAGGAGCGCCCGGCTCTAAGGAGTTCATCGTCAAGGCCACCCAGGAGCTTCAGGAAGGAAGGGCCATGCACGGCGACCGCCGACCACCTGGCACAGTTATCTATCCAGGCGAGGGTGGAGAGATGTGCGTCTGCATCAATATCCCAGGGCTCAATAGGGCCGCATCTCAGGAGTGCTTCTGGCCTTCGCGCACTGGCCGGTGCGAGGATCCTCTTCACAGCTACGTTCGCATGCCATTTGGCCTATCGAGCATGGCAGTCGCCTTCCCACGCAACCTACGAAGCATCCTGGCAACCCAGGAGGGCAGGAATCACGCGGTCCTGGCGGCGATGGAGACGGTCCTCAGGGAGCCACCTGAGCCCCGAGAGCCTCCTCAGGCTTAGGGTATTGGCGGCTCATGAGGAGTGACTTCTTCATCACGCGCCTTAAGCTACCACAACGCTCCTTTGACAACAAAACCAGGTGACATTTTCCAAGCTCATTCAGCTACGAGCGCCCCTCGGGCTGCATTATTCCTAGCTCGCATGGGCCTGTCCCTGCAGCGTGTATCCTCTTGCATCTTTAGCTTACCTTACTGCGGGCGCCCCTTGGGCTGCATCATCCCCAGGCCGCTCGAGTCCGTCCCATTCATGTTTTATTTATAGTCATCCCTTGCTTGATTGTCACCCATCGTGACCGCCCACGTGGCCGATCCTCCCCATGCTCGTCCCACAATGGGAGCTACTCACGCTGGCACGGCTCTTGTGCTCGGGTCCGTCCCTGCAACGCTGACAAATCTGAGCGGTCGAGCTCTGTCTCATGGCACGCCCGCACACGTCACCTCACCAGACAGTTAGTGCCTTCATCTTCTTGCGGAGCGACCAGTGGCAGACCGGCAATGGTAGTGGCAATTTGTGTCCCTCCTCGCGCTAACCTGCAGGAACTTCCTGAGGACAACAGCAGGCGGTACTGCGGGCTCCCTCTTCTCCCATGCAATTCTCTTGCGTGTAAAAAGAGGGGGCTCCTGAGCATCGCGACTCAAGAGCTCTTATTGGCTCTCCAGCCGTCACCCCCTGGCCTTGACCACGGCACCGCGACCTGGCATACCAGCGGCGGCTGAGCTCGCTCGAGGGCCGGGACCTGAGGACATAGAGCACATAGAAGAGCGTGGAGAAGAGGCAGAGGCTCGTACGGGCCTAACCTAGCTACAACATGGCCGTCGATGCACAAGCCTGGCGCTGCACAAGGAATCAACTCTGGACTGCCAAGATAAGTTTCGCACCCAGGTCAGCCGAGCGCTACGGCATAAGATTCCCACCTCTCGCAGCCCTGCTGCGACGATGTCGCCTCCCATTCCTACATTTAGGTAGCTGCTTGCGCGGTAAAGGGGACCTATTGAGCATCTCGCCTCAGGAGCTCTTACTGGACCTTGGGCCGCTCACCTCCTGGCCTTGACCACAACATCACGACCTGGCATACCAATGACTACTTTAGCCTGCCTGGGGACCGGGACCTGTCGGTGTAGAGCACCAAGCTGCCGCGGGGTTGGAAAGGTGAGACCGAGCCGAAACAGGACATGCGTTCGCAAATTTTCATAATAAGGATAATATCAACAAAAGACATTGCAGACCCTTTACACGCCCCCGTGAGGTCCATCTCAATTCCTTGCAGGGAATGAAAGATGGGAGTTTCTAGGGGACCTATCTACAGGAGCCAGCACGGCCGACACCATCATCAACAGTGGGCCACGGGAGGCTGGCGCCAACCCCATCCAGATCAGCGATTGCGGCGGACGAATGCTACGGCCTTACTTCGGGCGCGGCGAGAGCTCGGGGACACGTAGCTTTCGTCGCTCATCTCCGGGGTCCCATAGGGATCAGGAGAGTCGGTGGACTCCCAAGCACCGCAACTACTACTGGAGGAGCTGCTGGCGAAGCCAGCGGCAGGCTCGGTGTTGGCCGCTGCGCCGTCCAGATGACCCCCTTTAGGACAGCACTGCAAGCGGCGGCCTTCCTTGTCGAAGACCTTGAAGAACATTATGGAGGCGCCGTCGTACTCAAAATGGATGGCGAGGGCGCCTTCCGCATGGCAGACTCAAGGAACCTCGCCCCAGCCATGGATCATGAAGATCTTGCCTAGGGAGACGGCTTCAACCGTCGCACCAGTCGCCGGGGCGTCGTAGTCGGCGTGCTACAACCGAAGCTCGAGGGGGGTCCCTCGGCGGCACCTCGGCGGAGAAGAACTGCGGAAAGTGCATCCAAGTGCGCAGAGGCATCGCCGCCCACATCACGAGTTCGCGCGTGGAGTCAGCGGCGTGCGCTCCTGGGCGACCGCGTGCGTCACCACGGCGCGGCGACCACAACCATGGCGTGGGCGGCGCCACTCACCGCCTCTCCCTCCGGAGCCCTCAGCTTTGGCGTACAGAGGCAGCGGATACCCGGTAGGTGGCCGCTTGCACCAAGGCCTTGACACCTCCATCCTCACGACTACGTCGCAGTGGTGGGCCAGCCTCTTCTTCGGCGGACCTGGCCCGGGCTCGTCGCGGGGGGGGGAGGGGTTCCCTTCTCGGTGGCGACAGAGAACCTCTAAATTGGAGCCATGGGAGACGTTGTGCAGCAGCACAGCAAGGAAGAAGAAGAAGAAGCAGGAGGAGCGAAGGAAGGGATTTGTGGCGGGGGCTCCTCTCCCCTCATCCCATTTATAGCCACTAGGAGGCCAACCGCCGGCCTCCATGATCTAAGGTAATAATGACCCTTTTCTGCATGCAATAGGGAATCGTCAAGTCGGGCAGTTGCCAAGGCAGCATGGGGAAGCGGAGACGCCCATGTCCCATCAATCGCCATGTGTCAACCGAGGCCGCATGCTGTTGGGGCCCACGGCACGCTGCACTTGCCCCTGGGCTTCGCCTCGAAGACATGTCCGAGCACGCCTTAGGCCCGGGGGCTACTATCAGCGTCTTGGGAATGGGGGTCCCCAGACTTGCCTGCCTGCAGCCCACGGCATGGCTCCACTAGCGGCGTCGTGAGGCCCATCTTCACCAGCAAACACTCAAGACCCTCGCGAGGGGCCAAGGCTCGCAAGGCCGATGATGCAATACCTCCTCGGGGGCGGCCTCACTAGGCTGGCTCGCGAGGGGCGGAGAGATCAAGGCAAGGGGCACCTCGTGAGGTTCCTGTGATGCAAGCCATGACGACCAGGGCCAGGCGGGCGCCAGCGTGCAGTGTCCTCGTTTCCTCTTTGGTGCTAAAGGGACAGGCGCAGGTGAGGAGTCTCGAGGCATTAGGCATAGGTTTCCATATCAGTGCAATGAGACCAAGACCAGCAGGACGGCAGGACGGAGGTCACCATGCAGCCCAGGACGGCGTCACCACCAGAGCCTTTGGCAGGCGAAGACCACCTTTAGCCAGGATAACTTGTACTAGTTGTCTCCCTTCAAATTTGGCCGTTGTGGCATCCCTTCCAGCCAGCATTTGGGAAGAGGGCCAGGGCCTCTATAAACCGGGCTAGCCACCACGGTAGGAGGCGACTGAACAGAACTAAACTGATCCGAGGCCATTCAGATCATCCTCATCCACACAAACTCACCAAGCACAAGAGAACCTCTCCTCAGGAGGCTGTTCTTCCCTTGTAAATGTTCATCCTCAACCCGAGAGGCAATCCACCACACCACACTGGAGTAGGGTATTACACCACATCGGTGGCCCGAACCAGTATAAATCTTATGTCCCTTTGTTCTGCGAGTTCGATGCGCTGAGCCTTGTGATCACTGTAAGGTCGTGAGCTAGAGGGAAGAGTGATCTTCGTGCGCATCCTAGAGTTTGAACCTCAAGGGTTTTGCAGGAACCCGAAATCTGACAAGCTCAGGCAAAGGAGTATTGGGGTCCTTGTTCCGTAGGTCGATGAATTTGAGGATCAACTTTGGATCTAGAATGAGTGGCACGGTACTGCCTTTGGCTCTAGAAGCCCTTTGCTACCTATCTCTGATGATTTTAGTCAATTATTCATCATCAGCATCGTCATCACTTGATGGTACTTGAAAGGCAACCTGGTTCTTGTGAGGACTTGGTCTTTGCCTCGTCCAGAAGTGTCCTTTTTCTTCAGCAAGGTTGGGACTCTTGAGAACTGTGGAGGAGCTGAAGAACTTGCAGATGCTCCTGAAGTAATAGATATTCCAGTGGTCCTTTGGTAATAGGCAAGATGCGCAGATGCCGAGGACTTTGCAAGAGCGGCTGAAGATTTTGCAGTTGAGGGAATTGGAGCTACTTTTGAAGATTTAGCTTGAGGAATAGGTCGTGAGGGCTTTGAGGAGCTTGGCTATGAGGGCATTGCAGCTGATGAACTGGGTTTATTACCTGGTTTCTTTGGCATAGCCTTCTTGGGTATGCTTGCAGAGGCCTCAGCAGCGGCAGCAGCAGAATCCTCAATTTCTTCACTGCTTCCTTGGCCATTTTGGCCAGCTTAGCTTGGCGGCTAGCCCATACTTTTGGAAATTCTTCACCTCTTTTGATGCTTGAGGGATCAACCTCTTGGCTTGGAGCCAATGGAGTCACATATCTGTACTCCCTCCATTCTCTGGCCCATCTCCTCTCTATCCTCTGAATGCGCACTTTGCGCTTATTCTTCGTCTCCTTCCCATGAGTTGCTTCATCAGAAGTACAATACCCCGCATAGATATCGTTAGGGATTTCAAAAGCAGTATTCACTTCTGGTTTCTTTCCTCCCTTCTGAGGTCTTTTACCATTAGCCATTTTCTTCACTAGAGGATTTTGAACAGTTGAGTTTTCTGAAGAGGTATGCAATTTGTCTTCAAGGAATGCTACAAATGATTTAAGTTCATGAGAACCTGGAGATTTAGCAGCGGGCATGTGTACCTGTGAACAGAGTATAGGTGCGAAGAATTTGGAGAGGTCATATCCTTTCTCAGAAGTTTTTCAAAAGAATCAAGTTTCAGGAATTTGACCAGGGGTGTATTGAGGAATTTCACTAAGAATTCTTGACTTAGGTTCCAGAGTTGTATAGATTTAAAATCCACACAATTGAGGAATCTAGAGGAAAAATGTTGCTTAGAGAAACAAGTCAAGAATAGATTCAACTATGGTGTTTAAGGGAATGAAAGTTGAAGAATAAACACATTTCGAAGATTTTGTGGAAATCATCAGAATCAATGAGGGCAGGAAAAACATATTTTATTTACCCTTGACGAAGAACACGATGAACTAGGAGTTGGAATTAAGATGCTCGTCCATTCAGATCTTCCACGTCCTAACTTGGCGGCGGAAGACAACTACGGCGGTGGCGGAGTGAAGATTTCTACGGCCGGCGCGAATACGATGGCGACAAGGTCGAGGCAATGAAGCTCTTCCTCATCGGCGACGATGGAGAGTAGCGGCGACACTAGGTCAGACAGCTTGAGTGAGGGGAGTGAGATCGAGTGGAGTAAATGAGGTGTGAGGAGGGCGAGGGGTATTTACAGCTGAGGTGAAAACTGCTCGTCCGAAGAAAATGGATGAACATACCCATGACCCTTCTCATCCTAGCGACATGTGTCACCCATGTACTATGAAGTGGAGATCATGTTAGATCGTGGGTGAATACATAACTCATAATGTGGGATGTGGAACGGTTTGAGCGGCAAAAGCCGAAAATTTAGATAAGAATATTTTAAAGTTATGTTCGCAAATTCCTTAGCTGACAAGGACACAGCGAAGATATTGAACGAGTTTCAAATAGAACGCACATGAAGAATTTGTGAACAGACTGGGTTGAGTTTAGCATAGAGGGGGACAGGTCCGATCACATTAACTTAGGCAAAAATTCAACTTGAAGAAATAGCAATAAGTGAATGTTGTAGAGGACTAAAAACTCAAATATATATATAGTCAATGAAGAACACAGTCGGAAAGAGTGAAGACTTTGCAAAGTTGAAGAATTTGAACAACTAAGGAATTTCAAAAAAACTGAAGAAAAACTCAAATTGAAGATTTTCAACTTTTGTTGGTGGCGTGACCCACCGTATAAGAATGATGATTTCAGACACCATGTACAATTGTCGTAGGACTCTGAGAATAAAATTCTTCTTTAATTTCTTCACATTTAGAGGGTTAGTCTTCATTGATTGAAGAAAAAGTTACTTCGTGTGTTGCACATCAAAGTCATCAATTTTGCATAAGTGTTACGATGTGTGTACTTTTCAAAGAACATTCGAAGATTCTACGATATTTAGCTCACAACGCAACTTGCTAAATCTCTTCTCATCCAAGGGCTTTGTGAAGATATCAGCTAGCTATTCTTCAGTCTTCACGTGCTCGATAGAGATGTCGCCGTTCAACACATGATCTTGAAGAAAATGATGACGAATCTGGATGTGCTTTGTCTTCGAGTGCTGAACTGGGTTATAAGCAATTTTGATGGCACTCTCATTGTCACAAAAGAGTGGCACATTCTTCACATTGATGTCGTAGTCCTTGAGGGTTTGCTTCATCCATAGCAATTAAGCACAGCGCGAACCAGCAACAATGTACTCAGCTTCAACAGTAGAGAGTGATACGTTGTTCTGCTTCTTCGAGGACCAACATACCAAGGATCGTCCGAGGAAATGGCATGTGCCTGATGTTGACTTGCGATCCACACGATCACCAGCATAGTCAGAGTCAGAATATCCAATCAGAACCAAAGCCGAGCCCTTGGGATACCACAATCCAAGTGTTGGAGTGTGAGCTAGATATCAAAGAATGTGCTTCACAACCTTATGCACATACTACAATAAAGAGCCAATCATGGAGAGGGATGGTTCAATAGTAGCCGGTGGAGGAGCGGTGGAGGCTGGATGAACAGGAGCCCATGGATGAACAGTAGCTGGTGGAGGCAGGAGGGAGACGCCGTGGATGAACAGTCACAGCTGGAGGCTGGAGGAGGTCGGCGGTGGATGAACAGTAGCTCATGGAGGCAATGGAAGATGGATGAACAGTAGCTCGTGGAGTCCCATTTTGTGGTACGCCACACCCCTACTGATCAACAAGACCCCCGTTTCGACTGTAGCGCTCCAACACAAGTCTGCTTCCTCTGTTTTGCAGTACGCCACACCCCTCCCGATCAACAGCACCCTGTTTCGACCGTAGGAGCTCGAAGACATGTCTGTTTCCTCCATCTCGCGGTATGCCAGACCCTTCCCGATGAACAGGACCCTGTTTTGACCGTACGCGGTCAAACACAAGGTCGTTTTCCTCCATTTTGCGGTACGCCAAACCTCGTTCCGGCTGTTCCATCCGAACCGGTTGACTCCCTATGAACACGACGCATTTCATTGCCTCCCGATGAACACGATTTTGTCGGTGTCAAAACCAACGGATCTCGGGTAGGGGGTCCCGAACTGTGCGTCTAGGATAGATGGTAACAGGAGACGGGGGACACAAGGTTTACCCAGGCTCAGGCCCTCTCTATGGACGTAATACCCTACTTCCTGCTTGATTGATCTTGATGAATATGAGTATTACAAGAGTTGATATACCACGAGATCGTAATGGCTAAACCCTAAAAGTCTAACCTGGCTTTGATTATTCGGGAGGTATCTACAGACCTAGCCCTTCGGTTTATATAGACACAGGAGGGATCTTGGGTTACACAAGGTCAGTTACAGAGAAAGGAATCTTCATAGTTAGTCGCCAAGCTTGCCTTCCATGCCAAGGAGAGTCCCATCCAGACATGGGTAGAGTCTTCGGTCTTCGTATCTCCACGGCCCAACAATCCGTCCCATATCCAATAGGTCGTACGCCTGAGGACCCCTTAGTCCAAGACTCCCTCAGTAGCCCCCAAACCAGACTTCAATGACGAGGTGTTCGGCGTGCAGATAGTCTTCGGCATTGCAAGGCGGGTTCCTCCTCCTATGACTTTAAAGTGATGTATTTGACCCTCCATTTAATGTCTCACCCCTCGGCTTCCATGCCTTCCTGACTTCAGCGTCCACGTGTCGAGTGAATACAAGAGGTCGGGGTATTTTTACATATAGCACTCTGACCGTACTAGAAAGGTGCCTATTTAAAGAGAATAGATCTCAAATCCCTTCCAAATCCCACGGAAAAAAAATCCTCAGAGCTTGCGGAGTAGAACCACCCCAATATGGCTAGTGCTCCCAGCTCTTCCTCTCGTCCCCACAACTCTGAAAAGGGGGATTGGGAGAGATGTTCTGTTTCTCATAGTCAGTTGGTGGAGCTGCAAACATAGGGATTTCTTCCTATCGCGGATTTGGTCCCCGTACGAGTAGGGATGACGTCCTTCAATGTCGGGGCTCAAGCGAAGAACTTCCCCAATCCGTCCAGGGGGGAACGAGTATGCTTCGTCCCCTTCTTGTTAAGAGGTGTCGGATTTTCGATCCATTCCTTCCTCTGAGGTCTGCTGGAGTATTGCGGCCTCCAACTGCAGTCTCACTCCTTCCTCCATGCTGCATATTGTGGGTTATGTCGCTCTATGCGAGCTATTCCTGGGCTGCCAGGCCCATTTCAATTTATGGAGAAGACTGTTCTGCCTCGTCCCTCGTAATCAAGGAGGGTCAATATTTGAGGTGGGGGGAGCCGAAGTGTGGCGCATCGCCGGCAACGGATACCTGTCCGGCACGCCGAAGAAGGCTTCTGAAGAGTGGCCTTTCGAATGGTTCTATATCGACGATATTGCCCTCCCCGACCCAGTCCGTATGGGCCTCCCCGAATTTTCAAGTGCTCCATTGAAGAAATGCCATAGCTGGCGTCCTCAGAGCCTCGATGAAGAGGATAGCGCAGACATCAGTCTGCTACTGGTCAAGATTAAGATGCTCGCCCAGTCCGGATTGTCAATAGTCAAGGTAATGGCAATCTCCATAGCACGGGGGGTCCAACCACTCCAATACATAGGGCTACCCATCTGGCACTACAATGGGGAAGACGGCGCCTCACGCTACTGTCGGAAGGGCCCAAAGACCCCCGCCACTCTGGCTAAAATATTAGCCGAACTATATAAAGGGGAGAAGGAGGAGCTCACCCGGCTCCAATACCGAGACAGATTTTCCATGTGTAAGCCTCCTAGCTGGGTAAGCTCTAACTCCACCATTTTACTCCTCTCCCCAAATTATCTTTGACGGGGAGTATCCTATCCACTCATGACAGGAATGGAGAAAGGTTTCCGAGGGGATCCATGACCCTGCCCCTTATCCGGAGAATCGCAACCGGGATCTCGACCGCGGATATGAAGAAGATCTGGACATATTTGTGGAGCTCGAGGATGGAATATTTTATTAGACGAGCTATGACCGCACAGATATACCTATCATCGCCGATTACCCCGGCCTCCTTCTTCACATGTAAGTAATTCAAAAGACACTTTCTTCGAAAGAGTTCCCTTACTATGTGTAACACCCTCGATGCGACTATATCTCCCACGTGTCGAGGCACGACTTAGAGGCATAATCGCATTGAAGGCATATGTCGCAAGTTAGGCAATCTTCACAACATCCCAGGTAATATGTATGTAATAAAAGGGGAGATAACATAGTTGGCTTACACTCACCACGTCAATCAAGTACATAAATAACATTACATCATCCAAACACTCATGGCCCGACTACGGCGCCAAAATAAAAGATAACCCAACATGCGACACGGTCCCGATCACCCCCAACTGGGCACCACTACTAATCATCAGGAAAGGAAACATAGTAACGTTGAGAGTCCTCGTCGAACTCCCACTTGAGCTCGAGCGTGTCACCTGGAGCGGAATCATCAGGCCCTGCATCTGGTGTAATAGTAATCTGTGAGCCACAGGGACTCAGCAATCTCGCACCCTCGCGATCAAGACTATTTAAGCTTAATAGGTATGGCAAGGTAAATATGTGGAGCTGCAGCAAGCGACTAGCATATATGGTTCACAAAAGAGAGCGAGAAGAGGAGGCAAAGCGCGAGCGAGAAACTAGAGAACAACCTGCGCAAGCATTACTCCAACACCGTGTCCACTTCCCGGACTCCGCCGAGAAGAGACCATCACGGTAACACACTCAGTTGATTCGTTTTAGTTAAGTTAAGTTCAAGTTATCTACAACTGGACATTAACAAATTCCCATCTGCCCATAACCACGGGCACGGCTTTCGAAATTTCAAATCCCTGCAGGGGAGTCCCAACTTAGCCCTTGACAAGCTCTCACGGTCAACTAAGGAATAGACCTCCTCCCGAGACGTTCCGATCAGACTCGGTACCTCGGTTCTTCAAGACACTTCGATAGGTTAAAACTAATCCATGAACACCGCCCGAATGTGCCGACAAATCCCGATAGGAGCTGCACATATCTCTTTCTCAGGGCACACTCAGATTGTCTAAACTTCCGGTATGCCAGCCCAGAGTTGCCCCTGGTACCCACCAGCGGCTGACGAGTTGGACCAACACTCAGAGGAGCACTGGCCCGGGGGGTTTAAATAAGATGACCCTCGGGCTCCGGAAACCCAAGGGAAAAAGAGTCTAGGTGGAAAATGGTAAAACCAAGGTTGGGCATTGCTGGAAAAGCTTTAATCAAGGCGAACTATCAAGGGGTTCCCATTATAACCCAACCGCGTAAGGAACGCAAAATCCAGGAACATAACACCGATATGACGGAAACTAGGGCGGCAAGAGTGGAACAAAACACTAGGCGAGAGGCCGAGCCTTCCACCCTTTACCAAGTATATAGATGCATTAAGATAACAAGATAATATAATGATATCCCAACAAGTAAATAAATGTTCCAACAAGGAACGGTCTCCAATCTTCACCTGCAACTAGCAACGCTATAAGAGGGGCTGAGCAAAGCGGTAACATAGCCAATCAACGGTTTTCTAGGACATGGTGGATTAGAGGTTTGACATGGCAATTTGGGAGGCTTGAAATCAAGTGGTAGGCATCGTAGCATTGGCATAGCAAAAGAGCGAGCATCTAGCAAAGCAAAGATAGTAGTGATTTCGAGGGTATGATCATCTTGCCTGCAAAGTTGTCAGAGTTGACTGGATCCTCGAAAGCAAACTCAACAGGCTCCTCGTTAGCGAACTCGTCTCCCGGCTGTACCCAAACAAGACAAACAAGCAAACAGAACACAATCAACCACGTGCAAAGCTCAAACAATATGATGCAAGGATGGTATGCTATGCGGGATGCGATGTGGGATGCATATGAAAGATTTGACAAGGAATGCATGAACCTGGCCTCAACTTGGGAACCCAAGTGTGACACTGGAAAGATGAGATGAAATCGCTTGAAAACGATATAAAGAACGCCGGAATCGGAGTTATGGTTTGGAAATGGCAAGCGATTCAAATATGACACCGGTCTGCGATTTACAGCAAGTAGCCATCTAAATGCAATGAGATGAACAAGCTACAGCACCCAAACATGACAACAAAATACATGGAGGGGAGGCATTCATGATGGATAACAAAAGTCTAGCACTGAGCTATGACCAATTCATCCATTAACAGGTTCAAACAAGCATGGCAAAAATGCATATGGTAAACAGATTTCAGACTTAGTGAAATTAACACTTGTCTGGAATTTCTGATCAGGTAGCACACTTCGGAGCATGAAAACCACATGCTACAGGACCTGAACATGGAAAAGTAAAGCATGGCATGGAGCTACTCAAAGATCTTAACAAAAGTCCCGTAGTGACCTTGAGCCAAAAGGGATCAGAAAATACAATTGCAAGCATGTGGACATGGCAAAAACATAGTCAGTTCTCAGACTTGGTGAAAACTGGAGCATGCTGAAAACAGATATCAAGTAGGCATGTTTACGAGCTCGATGCACTCACTACGGAGCAAGTCATGACAAAATAAGCATACACCCATCAAGAATACACAAATTTCAAGCTAGACATGGCAAGAACAATAACATAGCATGCACGGATCAACTACAACATCCTCGGCAAAATCGCTAACAAGTAGAAAATCTGCCCAGATTCACGAAGTAGCAAAAGTAGAGCTCGATTGACTCAAGCTAGAGTGCTCCATAATTGCAAACAAAGACATGGATAGATAGAGCACTATAATATTAACAAAACATCCTTACTGATCATCCTCAAAAGAGGCACGGATCACTAGGAAACAACATGAACATATCGCCATATGAGATAAACAGGTCAAGGACTTTGTGGAAAAGCTAAGTCCCTGAAATCAGCATTACCAAGTTCCTCACTTTGCAAGCTTGTGCTAGTCACCACACACATCACAAAAATACATGGGTTGCACCTCTGGAAAGATGGCAAAACCCTTAACAAAACATATGAAGAGCTCATGGGCATATCATGCACACAATAATCATGGCAAAAATGACAAATCTCTAAATGGAGCAGCAGATCTGACAATTATCTCAAGTAGCCCTCTTCTAACAGCATTTCGGGCATCAAGACGAAATCAAATGAAAATTATGCAATGGAATGAAATGATGTACTCGCTGAGATGAACATTTTGATATGCTATATGCATAAATCGGAGCTACGGATGCAAAGTTACGGCACAATGAACAAGAGCAAAAATATTAGGGACTTGGGAAGAAAACGGGGTCAACCCTAAATTTTTTGGATCTCGATCTGGGAACACGGTTCCCGAGGATGGCCGGGGAGCTTGCCGGAGTTCGTCGCCGGACTTGGCGAGGGGAGGCACGCCGGCCGGACTTGAGGGAGGCCGGAGAAGACGAGGAGGACGGCGGAGGGCGGCGGGGCCGCCGGAGCCGAACGACGAGCCGGCGAGGCGCGGCCGAGTCGCCGGCGTTGAGGAGCCGCGGCGGCCGGCGAGGCGGCCCGGTGACGGCACGCGGCGCCGTCGACCGAAGGGAGGCGGCGCGGGAGGCGACGCGGGCGCCCTGGCGGCGGGGCGAGCGGCGCTTGGGAGACGGCGGTCTCGGGCTTGCTGGGGCCCGACGTGGGCCTGGCGGGCCAGGGCGCGAGGTGGCGGCGCCTACCACGTGGTGCGCTACGAGTGGCGGCGGCGCTTTGTCCGGCGGACTTCGGACATGTCCCGCGGCGCGCGAGGGGTGGATCTAGGGTTTTGGAGGAAGAAGAACGGGAATTTCGGATGGGGTCTATATATAGGCATAGGAGGAGCTAGGAGAGATCCAAATGAGATGCGGTTTTTGGCCACGCGATCGTGATCGAACGCTCTAGATGAGGGAGAGGGTTTAGGTGGGTTTTGGGCCAAATTGGAGGGGTGTTGGGCTGCAACACACACGAGGCCTTTTCGGTCCCTCGATTAACCGTTGGAGTATCAAACGAAGTCCAAATGGTATGAAACTTGACAGGCGGTCTACCGGTAGTAAACCAAGGCCGCTTGGCATGTCTTGGTCCAATCCGGAAATGTTTAATCCTCACACACGAAAGAAAGGTAGAAATGACTACCGGAGGAGAATGAAGCGCCGGAATGCAAAACGGACAACAGGGAAAATGCTCGAATGCATGCGATGAACACGTATGCAAATGCAATGCACATGATGACATGATATGAGGTGCATGACAACGATAAAAACACACGGAGACAAAGACCCGAACCCGAGAAAATAAGATAACTTAACGCCGGAAACGGCAAGAGTTGGAGTACAAATTGGGAAAGTTATATCCGGGGTGTTACAAGACTCCACCACTACGAAAGGATCTCGTCCTGAGATCTAGGACTAAAAGAACGCCGGGTACTCAGAACGGAGGTGATCCTCGCGTTCCCAGGTAGCTTCACGGTCGGAATGGTGTGACCACTTGACTTTGAGAAATTTGATTGACTTGTTGCGAGTCTTGCGTTCGGTCTCTTCAAGAATAGCAACTGGGTGCTCACGGTAAGAGAGATCTTCTTGGAGCTCAATGTCCTCGAAGTTGACGGTGCGGTCAGGAGTCTTGAAGCACTTTCGGAGCTGAGAGACATGGAACACATCATGAACATTTGCAAAGTTTGAAGGAAGCTCGAGTTGATAGGCGAGATCGCGTCTCTTGCTGACAATATTGAAAGGTCCCACGTATCTAGGGGCAAGCTTCCCTTTGATACCGAAGCGACGAGTACCTTTCATTGGAGAGACGTGGAGGTAAACATGATATCCGATCTCGAAAGCCAAATCACGGTGCTTACTATCATAGTAGCTCTTCTGGCGGGATTTGGCTACTTTGAGGTTATCTCGAATGACTTTGTACATTTCCTCTGCCTCTGTGATTAAGTCATTTCCCAAAAGCTGACGTTCACCGGTTTCAGACCAGTTGAGAGGGGTACGGCACTTCCTGCCATACAGAATTTCAAATGGGGCCTTGCCCAAACTTTCTTGAAAACTGTTGTTGTAGGAGAATTTAGCATAAGGAAGACAATCCTCCCACTTCATGCCGAAGGAGATCACACAAGCCCTGAGCATATCTTCAAGAATCTGGTTGACACGCTCGACTTGACCGCTAGTTTGAGGATGGAAAGCTGTGCTGAAGCGGATGTTGGTGCCCATGGCCTTCTGAAAAGAATCCCAAAACTTGGATGTAAAGATGCTGCCACGGTCTGAAGAGATCACTTGTGGAATACCATGCAGAGAGACAATCCGAGAGGTATAGAGTTCCGCCAATTGAGCTGCAGTGATCAACTCTTTGATAGGCAGAAAATGAGCCACTTTGGTGAGTTTGTCGATGACAACGAATATAGCATCATTGCCACGCTTGGACTTTGGAAACCCAGTCATGAAGTCCATCTCAATGTGGTCAAACTTCCATTCTGGAATGGCAAGAGGTTGGAGGAGACCAGCTGGCCTTTGGTGTTCTGCCTTCACTCTTCTGCAGACATCACATTCATTCACGAATTGAGCAATCTCGCGCTTCATTCGAGTCCACCAATAAGCCTGCTTGAGGTCCTGATACATCTTCGTGCTCCCAGGGTGGATGGAGAGGAGAGATTTGTGAGCCTCGTTCATGATCACTTTACAAAGGTCACCTTTGGGCACGACAATACGATCCTCGAAGAAGAGAGTGTCCTTGTCGTCAAGGCGGTAGCACTTGTACTTGGGTTGACTCTTGGCAATCCGAATCTTCACCTTTTTCACCATAGCATCAAGAAGTTGGGCTTGGCGAATCTGGTCTTCCAAGGTAGGAGAGACTTGAAGGTTGGCGAGGAAACCTTGAGGAACAATTTGCCGATTAAGTTTGCGGAAAGCTTCACAAAGCTCGGGTTGATAAGGCTTGAGAATAAGACTGTTGCAATAAGCCTTTCTGCTCAATGCGTCAGCAATCACATTGGCCTTGCTTGGAGTATACTCGATACTCGGATTATACTCTTGAATCATTTCGACCCATCGAGTTTGCCTGAGGTTGAGATTAGGCTGAGTGAAGATGTACTTGAGACTCTTATGGTCAGTGAAGATGTCCACTTTTCTCCCCAATAGGAGATGTCTCCAAGTCAAAAGAGCATGCACAACTACCGCCAACTCGAGATCATGAGTGGGTAAGTTCTTCTCATTAGGCTTCAACTGGCGAGAGGTATAAGCAACAACTTTCTTCTCTTGCATCAACACTGCGCTAAGACCTTGGAGAGAGGCATCACAAAAGACCTCGTATGGCTTGGATTCATCAGGCAGAGTAAGAACTAGAGCAGTGATCAATTTCTCTTTCAAAGTGTTGAAAGCAATGACACACTCCGGAGACCAAACGTACTTGACATGCTTCTGGAGAAGATTTGAGAGAGGCTTCGCGATCTTTGAAAAGTTTTCAACGAATCTTCAACAGTAGCTTGCGAGACCGAGGAAGCTACGGAGTTGCTTCACGTTCTGAGGAGGTTCTCAATTCACAATTGCAGACACCTTCTCAGGATTCACCGCAATGCCCTTGGCAGAGATGATATGACCAAGATAAAGAACCTCATTGAGACAAAATTCGCACTTGGAGAACTTGGCGTAGAACTGATGTTCCCTCAACTTATCGAGTACCAAACGCAAGTGCTTGGCATGATCTTCCTTGTTCTTCGAGAAAACCAGAATGTTGTCGAGATAGACCAAAACGAAGTCATTGGTGTAGGCGTTGAAGATGAAGTTCATCATGCGAGAGAAAGTCGGAGGAGCGTTGACGAGGCCAAAAGACATGACAGTGTATTCATATGAACCATAGCTTGTCCTAAAAGCCGTCTTGGGAATATCTTGCTCACAGATTCGAATCTGATGATAACCCATATGGAGATCAAGCTTGGAGAATACTTGGGCACCTCTGAGTTGTTCGAACAGCTCATTGATGTTGGGAAGTGGGTATTTGTTCTTGATGGTCTTCTTGTTCAATGGACGGTAATCAACACAAAGTCGGTCTGTTCCATCCTTCTTCTTCACAAAAAGAACACCACAACCCCACGAAGAAGAACTAGGCCGGATGAGACCCATTCTTTCTTGAATATCAAGTTGCTTCTTCAGCTCCTTCAACTCTTCAGGTCTGAGCTTGTAAGGACGCTTGCACACAGGTTCCGTGCCGGGCTCAAGATCAATGACGAATTCAACTGGCCGGTGCGGAGGCATTCCTGGAAGCTCTTCTAGAAAGACATCTTGATATTCGCAAACGACTGGAATCTGCGAGATAGCATCTGGTTCACCCTTCTCATTGAGAGAAAATAGACAGATAGTATTATCCTGAGCAGCAAAGACAATTACATCCTCAAACGAATGAGTCAATTGAATCTTCCTGGCTGCACAATCAAGCTGAGCCTTGTGCTTTGAAAGAAAATCCATCCCGAGAATAAGATCAATATCCGAGTTACCAAGGATCATTGGAGAAGCCAGAAACATGAAATCACCCATCGAGATAGAAATATCCGGAACCTCGTAGTTAGCGAGCAAACATCTACCCAGAGAGAAAACTACTAATGGCTTATGCATGACTTGAGAAAACCACCCATGCTTAGATGCAAAAGGTCTTGAGATAAAACAATGTGATGCACCAGTGTCAAAAAGAACTCTTGTGGGAATATCGTTAACAGGAAGGTTACCAATGATGACATCTGATGAATCCTCTGCCTAAGCTGCATTCACCATATTGACCTTGGCATACTTGGGGTTATGCTTGACCACAGCTATACTTGCCGATCTGGCAGGAGGAGGAGGAGGAAGACGCCTCTGGTTCAAACACTTGTTGGCATAGTGACCCTTCTGTTGGCACTTGTTGCACGTGACCTCCGAAAGCGGATGGTGACACGGAGCACTCGATCTTGGAGCTTGAGACGAAGTTTTGTTCTGAAAGCCAGGGTTGGGGTGGGTGGGGAAGAACCACTGCCGCCTTTGCTCTTCTGCTGATACGGCTGACGGAACGGAGGAGGAAGCCAAAACTTCTGCTGCTTGGCCACTTGACTAGAGGAAGAAGGAGTAACATCTCTGACTCGTTTCTTGGAAGCATCACACCTCAATTGAGCAGCCTCTTGCTTCAATGCCATGTTGTAGAACTCATCGTACCTCAAGGGCTCAAAGAGGACAAGAGCTAGCTGAATTTCTTCTCTGAGACCACCCCTGAACTGGTATATCATGCTCTTCTCATCAGGGACGTCCTGCTTAGCAAAGCGGGCGAGCTTCTGAAACAACTTGTTGTAGTCATAGACAGACAAAGAGCCTTGCTTCAGGTTGCGGAATTCCTCACGCTTGCTCTCAACCATGCTCTGAGGGATATGGTGAGCTCTGAAATCTTGACGGAATTCATCCCAAGTGATAACACGTCCACCTCTGGAATCCTTGTACTGCTGGAACCATTCTGCAGCTTGATCTTTGAGTTGGAAGGAAGAAAACTTGACAAAGTCCTCAGGCCTGACGTTACTGCACTCGAAATGCTTGCACAGATCCACAAGCCAATCGTCAGCATCAGTTGCCTCAACACAATTGCTGAAAGTCTTTGGCCCATTAGCAAGGAACTGGTTGAGTGTAGCAAAGTGATTCTGATTGTTGCCTTGGTTCCGTTGGTTGCCTTGATTGCGCTCTTGAAGAATTGCATGATCAACTATGTGTTTGCATTGGTTGCGGCCATCACAGCTTGCCATGCCTCCGGAGGAGGTGGAGGTGGTGGCGGATCAGGATTCGGAGTCGTGCGCGTTGGAGGAGCCATCATGAAGAGGTTGACATCCATTAGCACATTGATAGACAAATATTGAAGCTAAATCCAACGGAATGAAAATTGCAACATATAGTCTTCACATCCGAACAAAATGAACGAATGCATTCCTCTTGAAATGGTCACATATCCATAAATTGAGAAGCCACTTAGAATTTAGGTAGGGAAATAAATCAACAAGGTACGGATCAAGAACGAATACTCGGTAAGAAATCCCAATCTCAAACCAACTATCCGTGGAAGAAGAACTAGAGCTACTAGAATTCCCACCTATGAAACTCCCGAACCTTTCCGGTTATGCAATCAGGTGTTGGGGATACAGGGGAAGCATAATATCTCACCCAAATCTAGCAAATCCTACATCCAGCTGTATCCATCCTTCAACACATAACCGAGAAAAATTTCGAAAACCATCTACCTCAACCTTCGAAAAGCATCCGTTATACAAGTTATGCCGATACTCCCGAACTCCCGCCCCAATACTGGGTGGCGTCGAGGTTATCTCACCAACGAACTGCATAAAAGAGATTTTCGATGTCGGCTTACTAAACTCAGGTATTCCAGAACTGCAATGATAAAATTATGACGACAACACCTCAGAGCTCAACTCCCCGGGACACTTCCACAAAACCCCTGACAGGAGGCACCAAGACAATGTTCTCGTCATAAAACCATCGGAACAATTCCTAGATACCCACGTGATCCTAAATTTTTTTAATGAAATTTGAGAAGAGAAGAGTCAAAACTCTACGTCAGGATGCCTTACCAGAGAGATGAGGAGACTGGGAAGTAAAAAGAATTCCTAAACTCTCCGATATATAATTCCTAAATGACTTAAAACATTTTTCTAGACACAACTCAGCCGCTAATAACGATCAAGCAATGGGGCTCCTAAGGTCGGGGAAGGCTCTGATTACCAACTTGTAACACCCTCGATGCGACTATATCTCCCACGTGTCGAGGCACGACTTAGAGGCATAATCGCATTGAAGGCATATGTCGCAAGTTAGGCAATCTTCACAACATCCCATGTAATATGTATGTAATAAAAGGGGAGATAACATAGTTGGCTTACACTTGCCACGTCAATCAAGTACATAAATAACATTACATCATCCAAACACTCATGGCCCGACTACGGCGCCAAAATAAAAGATAACCCAACATGCGACACGGTCCCGATCACCCCCAACTGGGCACCACTACTGATCATCAGGAAAGGAAACATAGTAACGTTGAGAGTCCTCGTCGAACTCCCACTTGAGCTCGAGCGCGTCACCTGGAGCGGAATCATCAGGCCCTACATCTGGTGTAATAGTAATCTGTGAGCCACAGGGACTCAGCAATCTCGCACCCTCGCGATCAAGACTATTTAAGCTTAATAGGTATGGCAAGGTAAATATGTGGAGCTGCGGCAAGCGACTAGCATATATGGTGGCTATCCTGTTCGCAAAAGAGAGCGAGAAGAGGAGGCAAAGTGGGAGAGAGAAACTAGAGAACAACCTGCACAAGCATTACTCCAACACCGTGTCCACCTCCCGGACTCCGCCGAGAAGAGACCATCACGGTAACACACTCAGTTGATTCATTTTAGTTAAGTTAAGTTCAAGTTATCTACAACCGGACATTAACAAATTCCCATCTGCCCATAACCGCGGGCACGGCTTTCGAAAGTTCAAATCCCTGCAGGGGAGTCCCAACTTAGCCCATGACAAGCTCTCACGATCAACGAAAGAATAGACCTCCTCCCGAGACGTTCCGATCAGACTCGGTACATCGGTTCTTCAAGACACTTCGACAGGTTAAAACTAATCCAGCAACACAGCCCGAATGTGCCGACAAATCCCGATAGGAGCTGCACATATCTCTTTCTCAGGGCACACTCAGATTGTCTAAACTTCCGGTAGGTCAGCCCAGAGTTGCCCCTGGTAGCCACTGGCGGCTGACGAGTTGGACCAACACTCAGAGGAGCACTGGCCCGGGGGGGGTTAAATAAGATGACCCTCGGGCTCCGAAAACCCAAGGGAAAAAGAGGCTAGGTGGCAAATGGTAAAACAAGGTTGGGCATTGCTGGAACAGCTTTAATCAAGGCGAACTATCAAGGGGTTCCCATTATAACCCAACCGCGTAAGGAACGCAAAATCCGGGAACATAACACCGATATGACGGAAACTAGGGCGGCAAGAGTGGAACAAAACACTAGGCGAGAGGCCGAGCCTTCCACCCTTTACCAAGTATATAGATGCATTAAGATAACAACATAATATAATGATATCCCAACAAGTAAATAAATGTTCCAATAAGGAACGGTCTCCAATCTTCACCTGCAACTAGCAACGCTATAAGAGGGGTTGAGCAAAGCGGTAACATAGCCAATCAACAGTTTGCTAGGACATGGTGGGTTAGAGGTTTGACATGGCAATTTGGGAGGCTTGAAAGCAAGTGGTAGGCATCTTAGCATTGGCATAGCAAAAGAGCGAGCATCAAGCAAAGCAAAGATAGTAGTGATTTCGAGGGTATGATCATCTTGCCTGCAAAGTTGTCAGAGTTGACTAGATCCTCGAAAGCAAACTCAACGGGCTCCTCATTAGCGAACTCTTCTCCCGGCTCTACCCAAACAAGAGAAACAAGCAAACATAACACAATCAACCACGTGCAAAGCTCAAACAATATGATGCAAGGATGGTATCCTATGCGGGATGCGATGCGGGATGCATATGCAAGATTTGACAAGGAATGCATGAACCTGGCCTCAACTTGGGAACCCAAGTGTGCCACTGGAAAGATGAGATGAAATCGCTTGAAAATGATATAAAGAACGTCGGAATCGGAGTTACGGTTTGGAAATGGCAAGCGATTCAAATATGACACCGGTCTGCGATTTACAGCAAGTAGCCATCTAAATGCAATGAGATGAACAAGCTACAGCACCCAAACATGACAACAAAATACATGGCAGGGATGCATTCATGATGCTTAACAAAAGTATAGCACTGAGCTATGACCAATTCATCCATTAACATGTTCAAACGAGCATGGCAAAAATGCATATGGTAAACAGATTTCAGACTTAGTGAAATTAACACTTGTGTGGAATTTCAGATCAGGTAGCACACTTCGGAGCATCAAAACTACATGCTACAGGAGCTGAACATGGCAAAGTAAAGCATGGCACGAAGCTACTCAAAGCGCTTAACAGAAGTCTCTTAGTGACCTTGAGCCAAAAGGGATCAGAAAATACAATTGCAAGCATGTGAACATGGCAAAAACGTAGTCAGTTCTCAGACTTAGTGAAAACTGGAGCATGCTGAAAATAGATATCAAGTAGGCATGTTTACGAGCTCGATGCACTCACTACGGAGCAAGTAATGACAAACTAAGCAGACACCCATCAAGAATACACAAATTTCAAGCTAGACATGGCAAGAACAATAACATAGCATGCACGGATCAACTACAACATCCTCGGCAAAATCGCTAACAAGTAGACAATCTGCCCAGATTCACGAAGTAGCAAAAGTAGAGCTCGATTGACTCAAGCTAGGGTGCTCCATAATTTCAAACAAAGACATGGATGGATAGAGCACTACAAGATTAACAAAACATCCTCACTGATCATCCTCAAAAGAGGCACGGATCACTAGGAAACAACATGAACATATCGCCATATGAGATAAACAGGTCAAGGACTTTGTGGAAAAGCTATGTCCCTGAAATCAGCATTACAAAGTGCCTCACTTTGCAAGCTTGTTCTAGTCACCACACACATCACAAAAATACATGGGTTGCACCTCTGGAAATATGGCAAAACCCTTAACAAAACATATGAAGAGCTCATGGGCATATCATGCACACAATAATCATGGCAAAAATGACAAATTTCTAAATGGAGCAGCAGATCTGACAATTATCTTAAGTAGCCCTCTTCTAACAGCATTTCGGGCATCAAGACGAACTCAAATGAAAATGATGCAATGGAATGAAATGATGTACCCTTTGAGATGAACATTTTGATATGCTATATGCATAAATCGGAGCTACGGATGCAAAGTTACGGCACGATGAACAGGAGAAAAATATTAGGGACTTGGGAAGAAAACGGGGTCAACCCAAAAAATTTTGGCTCTGGATCTGGGAACACGGTTCCCGAGGATGGCCGGGGAGCTTGCCGGAGTTCGTCGCCGGACATGGCGAGGGGAGGCACGCCGGCCGGACTTGAGGGAGGCCGGAGAAGACGAGGAGGACGGCGGAGGGCGGCGGGGCCGCCGGAGCCGAACGACGAGCCGGCGAGGCGCGGCCGAGTCGCCGGCGTTGAGGAGCCGCGGCAGCCGGCGAGGCGGTCCGGTGAGGGTGCGCGGCGGCGTCGAGCGAAGGGAGGCGGCGCGGGAGGCGGCGCAGGCGCCCTGGCGGCGGGGCGAGCGGCGCTTGGGAGACGGCGGTCTCGGGCTTGCGGGGGCCCGACGTGGGCCTGGCGGGCTGGGGCGCGAGGAGGCGGCGCCTGCCACGTGGCGTGCTACGAGTGGCGGCGGCGCTCTGTCCGGTGGACTTTGGACATGTCCGGCCGCGTGCGTGGGGTGGATCTAGGGTTTCGGAGGAAGAAGAACGGGAATTTCGGAGGGGGTCTATATATAGGCATAGGAGGAGCTAGGAGAGTCCAAATGAGGTGCGGTTTTCGGCCACGCGATCGTGATCGAACGCTCTAGATGCTGGAGAGAGTTTAGGTGGGGTTTGGGCCAAATTGGAGGGGTGTTGGGCTGCAACACACACGAGTCCTTTTCGGTCCCTCGGTTAACCGTTGGAGTATCAAACAAAGTCCAAATGGTACGAAACTTGACAGGCGGTCTACCGGTAGTAAACCAAGGCCGCTTGGCAAGTCTCGGTCCAATCCGGAAATGTTTAATCCCCACACATGAAAGAAAGGTAGAAATGACCATCGGAGAAGAACGAAGCGCCGGAATGCAAAATGGACAACGGGGAAATGCTCGAATGCATGCGATGAACACGTATGCAAATGCAATGCACATGATGACATGATATGAGATGCATGACAACGATAAAAACACATGGAGACAAAGACCCGAACCCGAGAAAATAAGATAACTTAACGCCGGAAACGGCAAGAGTTGGAGTACAAATTGGGAAAGTTACATCCGGGGTGTTACACTATGCCTCACCCACCACACCATTCCGTGTTCCAAAGGGAGGTGCTCAGCACCGCAATATGAACTGGCAGCATCTACAAGGAGAGCAGCACCCATGCCTGGCATGTCTTTGAAGAGGAAGGCAAATGATAACACGGCAGAACCCTCGTCAAAGAGGTCAGGCTTTTCTTTTCAAGAATACCCTTTCTAATCGTCACATCAAATTGTAATGCCCTTCACCACATCTTATCAGGAAAAGTATCCACCCGACTGTGCCCGGGGATCTAGCCAGACAGGCCTCCACTAGTCAGGTTCTGGACCCCATCCAAAGGACGGGGCCCGACACGGGAGCGGTGCCGAACTATCCTTCCATAGAGGATTCGGACAACATGTTTGTCACGAACTCTGAAGTGGAGAGCGCTGTTGGGGAACATAGTAATTTCAAAATTTTCCTACACACACGCAAGATCATGGTGATGGATAGCAACAAGAGGGGAGAGTGCTGTCTATGTACCCTCGTAGACCGAAAGCTGAAGCGTTAGCACAACGCGGTTGATGTAGTCGTACATCTTCACGGCCCGATCGATCAAGCACCGAAACTACGGCACCTCCGAGTTCTAGCACACGTTCAGCTCGACGACGATCCCCGGACTCCGATCCAGCAGAATGTCGGGGAAGAGTTCCGTCAGCACGATGGTGTGGTGACGATCTTGATGTTCTACTGTCGCAGGGCTTCGCCTAAGCACCACTACAATATTATCGAGGACTATGGTGGAGGGGGGCACCGCACACGGCTAAGAGATCAATGATCAACTGTTGTGTCTCTGGGTGCCCCCTGCCCCCGTATATAAAGGAGCAAGGGAGGGAGGCGGCCGGCCTAGGAGGAGGGCGCGCCAAGGGGGGAGTCCTACTCCCACCGGGAGTAGGACTCCTCCTTCCCTTGTTGGAGTAGGAGAGAAGGAAAGAGGGGGAGAGGAACAAGGAAAAGTGGGCTGCACCCCTTGTCCAATTCGGACCAGAGGGGGGGCGCGCCCCTCCTTCCTTTTGGCCTCTCTCCTCTATTCCCGTATGGCCCAATAAAGCCCATATACTCCCCGGCGAATTCCCATAACTCTCCGGTACTCCGAAAAATACCCGAATCACTCAGAACCTTTCCGATGTCCGAATATAGTCGTCCAATATATCGATCTTTACGTCTCGACCATTTCGAGACTCCTCGTCATGTCCCCGATCTCATCCGGGACTCCGAACTCCTTCGGTACATAAAAAATCATAAACTCATAATATAACTGTCATCGAAACCTTAAGCGTGCGGATCCTACGGGTTCGAGAACTATGTAGACATGACCGAGACACGTCTCCAGTCAATAACCAATAGAGGAACATGGATGCTCATATTGGCTCCCACATGTTCTACGAAGATCTTTATCGGTCAGACCGCATAACAACATACATTGTTCCCTTTGTAATCGGTATGTTACTTGCCCGAGATTCGATCGTTGGTATCTCATACCTAGTTCAATCTCGTTACTGGCAAGTCTCTTTTACTCGTTCCGTAATACATCATCCCGCAACTAACTTATTAGTTGCAATGCTTGCAAAGCTTAAGTGATGTGCATTACCAAGAGGGCCCAGAGATACCTCTCTGACAATCGAAGTGACAAATCGTAATCTCGAAATACGCCAACCCAACAAGTACCTTCGGAGACACCTGTAGAGCACCTTTATAATCACCCAGTTACGTTGTGACATTTGGTAGCACACAAAGTGTTCCTCCGGTAAACGGGAGTTGCATAATCTCATAGTCATAGGAACATGTATAAGTTATGAAGAAAGCAATAGCAACAAGCTAAACGATCAAGTCCTAAGCTAAGGATAGGGTCAAGTCAATCACATCATTCTCCTAATGATGTGATCCCGTTAATCAAATGACAACTCATGTCTATGGCTAGGAAACATAACCATCTTCGATCAACGAGCTAGTCAAGTAGAGGCATACTAGTGACACTCTGTTTGTCTATGTATTCACACATGTATTATGTTTCCGGTTAATACAATTCTAGCATGAATAATAAACATTTATCATGAAATAAGGAAATAAATAATAACTTTATTATTGCCTCTAGGGCATATTTCCTTCAGTCTCCCACTTGCACTAGAGTCAATAATCTTGTTCACATCGCCATGTGATTTAACATCAATAGTTCACATCACCATGTGATTAACACCCATAGTTCACACGTCATGTGACCAACACCCAAAGGGTTTACTAGATTCAATAATCTAGCTAGTTCACATCGCTATGTGATTAACGCCCAAAGAGTACTAGGGTGTGATCATGTTTTGCTTGCGAGAGAAGTTTAGTCAACGGGTCTTCCACATTCAGATCCGTAAGTATTTTGAAAATTTCTATGTCAACAATGCTCTGCACTAAGATACTCTAGCTAATTGCTCCCACTTTTAATATGTATCCGGATTGAGACTTTGAGTCATCTGGATCAGTGTCAAAAGTTGCATCGACGTAACCCTTTACGACGAACCTTTTGTCACCTCCATAATCGAGAAACATATCCTTATTCCACTAAGGATAATTTTGACCAATGTCCAGTGATCTACTCCTAGATCCCTATTGTACTCCCTTGCCAAACTCAGGGCAGGGTATACAATAGGTCTGGTACACAGCATGGCATACTTTATAGAACCTATGGCTGAGGCATAGGGAATGACTTTCATTCTCTCTCTATCTTTTGCCGTGGTTGGGTTTTGAGTCTTACTCAACTTCACACCTTGTAACACAGGCAAGAACTCCTTCTTTGATTATTCCATTTTGAACTACTTCAAAATCTTGTCAAGGTATGTACTCATTGAAAAACTTATCAAGCGTCTTGATCTATCTCTATAGATCTTGATGCTCAATATGTAAGCAGCTTCACTGAGGTCTTTCTTTGAAAAACTCCTTTCAAACATTCCTTTATGCTTTGCAGAATAATTCTACATTGTCTCCAATCAACAATATGTCATTCACATATATTTATAAAAAATGCTGTAGTGCTCCCACTCACTTTCTTGTAAATACAGGCTTCACTGCAAGTCTGTATAAAACTATATGCTTTGATCAACTTATCAAAGCGTATATTCCAACTCCGAGATGCTTGCACCAGTCCATAAATGGATCGCTGGAGCTTGCATATTTTGTTAGCACCTTTAGGATTGACAAAACCTTCTGGTTGCATCATATACACTCTTCTTTAATAAATCCATTAAGGAATGTAGTTTTGTTTATCCATTTGCCAGATTTCATAAAATGCGGCAATTGCTAACATGATTCGGACAGACTTAAGCATAGATACGAGTGAGAAACTCTCATCGTAGTCAACACCTTGAACTTGTCAAAAACCTTTTGCGACAATTCTAGCTTTGTAGATAGTAACACTACTATCACCGTCTGTCTTCCTCTTGAAGATCCATTTATTTTTATGGCTTGCTGATCATCGGGCAAGTCAATCAAAGTCCACACTTTGTTCTCATACATGGATCCCATCTCAGATTTTATGGCCTTAAGCCATTTCGTGGAATCTGGGCTCATCATCGCTTCCTCATAGTTCATAGGCTCGTCATGGTCAAGTAACATGACCTCCAGAACAGGATTACCGTACCACTCTGGTGCGGATCTAACTCTGGTTTACCTACAAGGTTCGGTAGTAACTTGATATGAAGTTTACATGATCATCATCATTAGGTTCCTCACTAATTGGTGTAGTAGTCACAGGAACAGATTTCTGTGATGAACTACTTTCCAATAAGGGAGCAGGTACAGTTACCTCATCAAGTTCTACTTTCCTCCCACTCACTTCTTTCGAGAGAAACTCCTTCTCTAGAAAGGATCCATTCTCAGCAATGAATATCTTGCCTTCGGATCTGTGATAGAAGGTGTACCCAACATTTTCTATTGGGTATCCTATGAAGATGCACTACTCCGATTTGGGTTTGAGCTTATCAGGTTGAAACTTTTTCACATAGGCATTGCAACCTCAAACTTTAATAAACGACAGCTTAGGTTTCTTGCCAAACCATAGTTCATACAGTGTCGTCTCAACGGATTTAGATGGTGCCCTATTTAATGTGAATGTAGCTGTCTCTAATGCACAACCCCAAAACGATAGGGGTAAATCGGTAAGAGACATCATAGATCGCACCATATCTAATAAAGTACGGTTACGATGTTCGGACACACCATTACACTGTAATGGTGTTCCAGGTGGCATGAGTAGTGAAACTTTTTCACATTGTTTTAACTGAAGGCCAAACTCGTAACTCAAATATTTTACTTCTGCGATCATATCGTAGATACTTTTATTTTTGTTACGATGATTCTCCACTTCACTCTGAAATTCTTTGAACTATTCAAATGTTTCAGATTTGTGTTTCATAAAGTAGATATACTCATATCTGCTCAAATCATCTGTGAAGATCAGAAAATAATGATACCTGCCGCGAGCCTCAATATTCATCGGACCACATACATCAGTATGCATGATTTCCAACAAATCTGTTGCTTGCTGCATTGTTCCGGAGAACAGAGTCTTAGTCATCTTGCCCATGAGTCATGGTTCGCAAGCATCAACTGATTCATAATCAAGTGATACCAAAAGTCCATCAGCATGGAGTTTCTTCATGCGCTTTACACCAATATGACATAAACGGCAGTGCCACAAATAAGTTGCACTATCATTATTAACTTTGCATCTTTTAGTTTCAATATTATGAATATGTGTATCACTACAATTGAGATCCAACGAACCATTTTCATTGGGTGTGTAACCATATATGTAAACAGAACAACAATTTATTCTCTTACTTAAATGAATAATCGTATTGCAATAAACATGATCAAATCATATTCATGCTCAATGCAAACACAAAATAACACTTATTTAGGTTTAACACTAATCTCGAAAGTATAGGGAGTGTGCGATGATGATCATATCTATCTTGGAACCACTTCCAACACACATCATCACTTCACCTTTAACTAGTCTCTGTTCATTCTGCAACTCCTGTTTCGAGTTACTACTCTTAGCAACTGAACTAGTATCAAATACCGAGGGGTTGCTATAAACACTAGTAAAGTACACATCAATAACATGTATATCCAATATACCTTTGTTCACCTCGCCATCCTTCTTATCCGCCAAATACTTGGGGCAGTTCCGCTTCTAGTGACCAGTCCCTTTGCAGTAGAAGCACTCAGTCTCAGGCTTAGGTCCAGACTTGGGGTTCTTCACTTGAGCAGCAACTTGCTTGCCATTCTTCTTGAAGTTCCCTTTCTTCCCTTTGCCCTTTTTGAAACTAGTGGTCTTTGTCAACCATCAACACTTGATGCTCGTCGATTTCAGCATCATGAAGAGCTTGGGAATTACTTTTGTCATCCCTTGCATATTATAGTTCATCACTAAGTTCTAGTAACTCGGTGATAGTGACTAGAGAACATTGTCAATTACTCTCTTATCTGGAAGATTAACTCCCACTTGATTAAAGCAATTGTAGTACTCAGACAATCTGAGCACATGCTCACTGGTTGAGCTATTCTCCTCGATCTTGTAGGCAAAGTATTGTCAGAGGTCTCATACCTCTCGACACGGGCATGAGTATGAAATACCAATTTCAACTATTGGAACATCTTATATGCTCCATGGCATTCAAAACGTCTTTGAAGCCCCGATTCTAAGCCGTTAAGCATGGTGCACTAAACTATCAAGTAGTCATCATATTGAGCTTGCCAAAGGTTCATAACGTCTGTATCTGCTCCTGCAATAGGTCTATCACCTAGCGGTGCATTAAGGACATAATTCTTCTGTGCAGCAATGAGGATAATCCTTAGATCACGGATCCAATCCGCATCTTTGCTACTAACATCTTTCAACTTAATTTTCTCTAGGAACATAACAAAAAATAAAACAGGGGAGCTAAACACGAGCTATAGATATGCTAATACTACCCGGACTAAGTTCATGATAAATTTAAGTTCAATTAATCATATTACTTAAGAACTCCCACTTAGATAGACATACCTCTAATCTTCTAAGTGATCACGTGATCCAAATCAACTAAACCATAACCGATCATCACGTGAAATGGAATAGTTTTCAATGGTGAACATCACTATGTTGATCATATCTACTATATGATTCACGCTCGACCTTTCGGTCTCAGTGTTCCGAGGCCATATCTGCATATGCTAGGCTCGTCAAGTTTAACCTGACTATTCTGCGTGTGCAAAACTGGCTTGCACCTGTTGTAGATGGACGTAGAGCTTATCACACCTGATCATCACATGGTGTCTAGGCACGACGAACTTTGGCAACGGTGCATACTCAGGGAGAACACTTTTTATCTTGAAATTTAGTGAGAGATCATCTTATAAAGCTACCGTCGAACTAAGCAAAATAAGATGCATAAAAGATAAACATCACATGCAATCAAAATATGTGACATGATATGGCCATCATCATCTTGTGCCTTTGATCTCCATCTCCAAAGCATCGTCATGATTTCCATCGTCACCGGCATGACACCATGATCTCCATCATCTTGATCTATATCAATGTGTCGTCACATGGTTGTCTCGCCAACTATTGCTCTTGCAACTATTGCTATCACATAGCGATAAAGTAAAGCAATTATTTGGCGCTTGCATCTTATGCAATAGAGAGATAACCATAAGGCTTTTGCCAGTTGCCGATAACTTCAACAAAACATGATCATCTCATACAACAACTCATATCTCATCACGTCTTGACCATATCACATCACAACATGCCCTGCAAAAACAAGTTAAACGTCCTCTACTTTGTTGTTGCAAGTTTTACGTGGCTGCTACGGGCTGAGCAAGAACCGTTCTTACCTACGCATCAAAACCACAATGATATTTTCTCAAGTTGGTGTTGTTTTAACCTTCGCAAGGACCGGGCGTAGCCACACTCCGTTCAACTAAAGTTGGAGAAACTGACACCCGCCAGCCACCTGTGTGCAAAGCACATCGGTAGAACTAGTCTCGCGTAAGCGTATGTGTAATGTCGGTCCGGGCCACTTCATCCAACAATACCGCCGAACCAAAGTATGACATGCTGGTAAGCAGTATGACTTATATCGCCCACAACTCACTTGTGTTCTACTCGTGCATATAACATCAACGCATTAAACCTGGCTCGGACGCCACTGTTGGGGAACGTAGTAATTTCAAAATTTTCCTACGCACACGCAAGATCATTGTGATGCATAGCAACGAGAGGGGAGAGTTATATCTACGTACCCTCGTAGGCCGAAAGCGGAAGCGTTAGCACAACGCGGTTGATGTAGTCGTACGTCTTCACGGCCCGACCGATCAAGTACCGAAACTACGGCACCTCCGAGTTCTAGCACACGTTCAGCTCGATAACGATCCCCGGACTCTGGTCCAGCAGAATGTCAGCGAAGAGTTCCGTCAGCACGACGGTGTGGTGAAAATCTTGATGTTCTACTGTCGCAGGGCTTCGCCTAAGCACCACTACAATATTATCGAGGACTATGGTGGAGGGGGGCACCGCACACGGCTAAGAGATCAATGATCAACTGTTGTGTCTCTGGGGTGCCCCCCTGCCCCCGTATATAAAGGAGCAAGGGAGGGAGGCGGCCGGCCTAGGAGGAGGGCTCGCCATGGGGGGAGTCCTACTCCCACCAGGAGTAGGACTCCTCCTTCCCTTGTTGGAGTAGGAGAGAAGGAAAGAGGGGGAGAGGAACAAGGAAAAGTGGGCTGCACCCCTTGTCCAATTCGGACCAGAGGGAGGCGGGCACCTCCTTCCTTTTGGCCTCTCTCCTCTATTCCCGTATGGTCCAATAAAGCCCATATACTCCCCGGCGAATTCCCGTAACTCTCCGGTACTCCAAAAAATACCCGAATCACTCGGAACCTTTTTGATGTCCAAATATAGTCGTCCAATATATCGATCTTTACGTCTCGACCATTTCGAGACTCCTCGTCATGTCCCCGATCTCATCCAGGACTCCGAACTCCTTTGGTACATCAAAACTCATAAACTCATAATATAACTGTCATCAAAACCTTAAGCGTGTGGACCCTACGGGTTCGAGAACTATGTAGACATGACCGAGACACGTCTCCGGTCAATAACCAATAGCGGAACCTAGATGCTCATATTGGCTCCCACATATTCTACGAAGATCTTTATCGGTCAGACCGCATAACAACATACATTGTTCCCTTTGTCATCGGTATGTTAGTTGCCCGAGATTCGATCGTCGGTATCTCAATACCTAGTTCAATCTCGTTACCGGCAAGTATCTTTTACTCGTTCCATAATACATCATCCCACAACTAACTTATTATTTGCAATGCTTGCAAGGCTTAAGTGATGTGCATTACCGAGAGGGCCCAGAGATACCTCTCCGACAATCGGAGTGACAAATCGTAATCTCAAAATACGCCAACCCAACAAGTACCTTCGGAGACACCTGTAGAGCACCTTTATAATCACCCAGTTACGTTGTGACATTTGATAGCACACAAAGTGTTCCTCCGGTAAATGGGAGTTGCATAATCTCATAGTCATAGGAACACGTATAAGTTATGAAGAAAGCAATAGCAACAAACTAAACGATCAAGTGCTAAGCTAATGGAATGGGTCAAGTCAATCACATCATTCTCCTAATGATGTGACCCCATTAATCCAATGACAACTCATGTCTATGGCTAGGAAACATAACCATCTTCGATCAACGAGCTAGTCAAGTTCAGGCATACTAGTGACACTCTGTTTGTCTATGTATTCGCACATGTATTATGTTTCCGGTTAATACAATTCTAGCATGAATAATAAACATTTATCATGAAATAAGGAAATAAATAATAACTTTATTATTGCCTCTAGGGCATATTTCCTTCAAGCGCTATGAATCATCGTCGTCGCAGGGCTGTTCTTTGTAACCCTGGTTTTTCAAAGGAGGCATTTGATGCCTTTAATTCGGCCGATGCGCACATCCGGGCTGCTCGGGATGGGCTTGTCAGAGCCACAGACCAGCATCTGAAAGATATGCGGGCAAGTGTAGATTTAATAATCATACACCAGTAGCCCTTGAGACTTAAAGTAGTTGATACAACTGATTTAAGGATCAATATATAACCAGGTGCTTACGCAGAAGAACAACCTGTTATCTCAGGAACTAGAAAAGTGTTAGAGCCAGCTAAATGTTGCCAATGCCAAACTGGAAAAATCAAAGAAGGCATCTCCTGGTAATGTTTCCGTCCATCGAGAAACATAATGGTATACCAATAATGCTAACACGGTCACTTACCTCTTAATTGGATCATTAGGTCCACTGCAAGAACAACCGGAAGCCACTCGAAGCGGAGAGCGAGGATCCAAAAAACTGCTAGTCGCGGGCAAGCGTGTGTTAACAAAGGTCGTTGCAGAGAAAAACAAGCTCCGGGAATCGAACACCCAACTGGGCGAGGAGCTGAAGGATGTGCGGGCCCAACTAAGTCCTAGTGACTATGTACATTCCTTGACATCCGTAACTCTAGCTGAATTATAAAAACAATTGTCATGGCAGACCTTTTTGCTTCAACCTCTGGACCCGAAGGTGCGAAGTGTTTCCGAATACCATAATGGTAAAATAGACTGGGGTATGCATGGGAACCAGGCGTAGGGGTCATAGTTGCTTGAATAGACAATGTTTATCCGGCTAGTTATGTTATATTACATTATGATTGTAAGAAACATCTTCTAGGGAGAATAGTTTCATTAGGGGTTCCTTTCCCTGTGTGTGCATGCATTAAAATGCATGTCCGAACTGTGATTGATTATATTAAAGTATAGGTAATCATCTGGGGGTTCATAATGAAAGGAATATAAAGCATCTTTAGTCCGCCGACCGAGTATGTTGTCAAGAACGCTAGCTTTCGGCTTCACCCAGTCTGAGGTACACATTTTGATGACCTGGTAGTAACAATCACAGAGGTGCTCGCTTTATGCCCTAGCTGAACTAACGGGGACATAGGGCATAAACAGGAGCCAGACAACCCAGCTTTGCCAAAACTAAATTCATATCGATGCATATAATGGCGAAGAAAAAAGGAAAAGGTACATATGAGAAGAAACACATATGTGATGAGCTTGATGCTCGGAAAATAAGCTTCTGTCTGGGAAGCCCCCTGGTATAATGGACATACATTCTCAAGGATGTGTACATCACAAGCGCATGGTTTAGACATGCAAAAGAGTTTAAGTTCTAGACAAAAGAGAAAAAACGAAAAGAGAGGAAAAAATAAAGGAGACAGCAGGGAGAAGGAGACAAACATATAGTTTGGCGCTAGGCATAGAATCTTCGGAGTCTAGCCACGTTCTAGGGGTTTGGCTCTAGGCGATTGTCTGATGCAGCGCGTAGGCGGTTTGCTCCTCCCGTGAGAACCTCGTCAATTATGAAGGGACCTTCCCACTTGGGCTTGAGTTTGTCCTTTTTCTTCTCCGGCAAGCATAGGACGAGTTCGCCGAGAATATAAGTTTTGGCCCGTACTTCTCTGCTTTGGTATCTGCGGGCTTGTTGTTGATAAAATGCGGTACGGGCTTTTCCAACATCGCGCTCCTCCTCCAGGGTATCTAGGCTGTCCTGCCGATCAACCTCGGCTTCTCTCTCTTTGTACATGCGCACTCGAGGTGAGTCATGGATAATATCACAAGGCAACACAGCTTTTGCACCGTACACCATGAAGAAAGGTGTATATCTAGTAGTGCGGTTGGGCGTGGCCGCAGCCCCTAGAGTACGGAGTCAAGCTCCTCAACCCAGTTCTTGTCTGATTCTTTCAAAGACCGCACTAGTCTATGTTTGATGCCGCTCATAATAAGACCATTCGCCCGTTCGACTTGACCGTTTGTTTGTGGGTGATAGACATAGGCGTAATCGAGCTTAATGCCCAAATTAGCACACCAAGTTTTCACCTCATCGGCCGTGAAATTGGAGCCATTATTGGTGATGATGTTGTGTGGAACACCATAACAGTGCACCACGCCGGATATGAAGTCTATTACTGGCCCCACCTCGGCCGTTTTGACTGGTTTGGCCTCTATGCACTTAGTGAATTTATCCACCATGACCAGTAGATACTTTCTCTTATGGATTCCTCCTTTAAGGGGTCCGACCATATCGAGCTCCCAGACCGCGGAAGGCAGAGTGATGGGGATTGTTTGTAGAGCGGTGGGGGCATGTGGCTTTGGTTGGCGAATAGCTGGCATCCGATGCAACGTTGGACAAGGTCCTATGCATCTGCTTGGGCCGTTGGCTAGTAAAAACCTATATGGATGGCCTTGCTAACAAGGGCCCGAGCTGCAACGTGGTGCCCATCGAGTCCGGCGTGAATTTTAGCCAAGAGTTGCCGCCCCTCTTCCTCGGAGATCCATTTTTGAAGAACTCCGGTAGCGCTTTTCTTGTAGAGATCTCCTTCATGAACCTTGTAGGCCTTCGAGTGCCGAACAATGCGGCGAGCCTCATTCTGGTCCTCCGGGAGTTCTTTCCTAATAAGGTAGGCAAAGAAGGGTTCGGTCCATGGGGCAATGACTGTCATGATTAGGTGGGCTGACGGTGTTATTTTGGTGCGTGAGCCACCGATTATATCGTTGTGTTCTGAGGGTGGGTTTGTGTTCAGATCCGGACTGGTGCTGCTGCTCTCCCCTTGCCACACCACGGATGGCTTGAAGATCCTTTCCAGAAAGATATTGGGTGGGACGGGATCGCGCTTGGCACCAATGCGAGCGAGGGCGTCCGCTGCTTGATTACTTTCTCAAGCCACGTGATGAAACTCAAGCCCCTCGAATTGAGCCGACATTTTTAGGACATCATTGCGATAAGACGCCATCTTCCGATCTATGGCATCAAAATCTCCATTTATTTGAGATATTGCGAGGTTTGAATCCCCGCGCACTTCCAGGCATTGTATGCCCATAGAGATAGCCATCCGGAGACCATGCAATAATGCCTCATATTCGGCTCCGTTATTGGAGTCTGCGTATAATGTTTGGAGTACGTACAGGACTACACCTCTAGTGCAGGACGTTACAACGACACTCGCTCCTAATCCTGCCAGCATTTTGGAACCATCGAAAAACATAACCCAGTTGGAATATGTGTCGTACTCTTTAGGGAGTTCGGCCTCTGTCCATTTGGCGACGAAGTCTGCCAGTACATGGGATTTGATGGCTCAGCACGGTTTGTATGTTATGTCAAATGGAAGGAGCTCAATGGCCCATTTGGCTATCCGGCCGGTAGCATCGCGGTTGTTTATTATATTATTGAGTGGTACTTCGGAAGCCACCGTGATAGAACATTCTTGGAACTAGTGTCCTAGCTTCCGGGATGCCATGAAGACCGCGTATGCTATCTTTTGATAATGAGGTTACCAGGATTTGCATGGTGTGAGGACGGTGGATACGTAATATACTAGCGTCTGAATTGGGAATTTGTGTCCGTCCTGGTCTCATTCCACGATGAGCACGGCGCTCGCCACCTAGTGTGTTGCCGATATGTATAGTAACATGGGTTCGCCGACGTTCGGTGTGGCCGGGATTGGGTTGCTAGCAAGAAGGGTTTTTATTTCTTCCAGTCCGGTTGTTGCCGCATCCGTACACTCGAAGTCATCGGTGCACCGGAGGAGGCGATACAATGGCAATGCCTTTTCCCCCAATCTAGAGATAAAGCGGCTTAAAGCTGCCCCGCACCCAGCGAGTTTTTGGACCTGCTTAAGGTCCGGTTGTGTGGCCAATTGTGACAAGGCTCAGATTTTGGGTGGATTTGCTTTGATTCCTCTATTGGAAATGATGAAGCCCATCAGCTTTCTAGCAGGAACGTCGAAACACACTTTTCCGGATTGAGCTTGATGTCATATGTATGGAGGTTGTCAAATGTGAGACGTAAATTGTCTATTAGTGAGTCGACGTGCATAGTTTCAATGACGACGTCGTCCACATATGCTTCAACTGTCTTGCCGATCTGTTTCTCCAGGCATGTTTGAATCATGCGTTAGTAGGTGGCCCCGGCATTTTTGTAGAATGGCCCGTATGGGGTAATGAATGACATTCATGCTTGATCGGGCTCCATCATTTTGATTTGATGGTATCCAGAATATGTGTCGAGGAAGCGTAGCGAATCGTGTCCTGCGGTGGCATCGATAATCTGGTCGATGTGGGGGAGGGGGAAGGAATCCTTAGGCCAGGCCTTATTGAGGACTATGAAATTGACGCACAAGCGCCAGGATTTATCCTTCTTTGGCACCATCACCAAGTTTGCTAGCCAGTCCGGGCATTTTATTTCTCTAATGAATCCGGCCTCGATTAGCTTGGCTCGCTCCTCCCCCATCGCTTGACGTTTGGGTTCAAAAAACGCCGCATTGTTTGTTTGAACGGTTTGTATCCCTTCAATATGTTTAGGCTGTGTTTGGCCAACCTGCGTGGGATTCCTGGCATATCAGAAGGATGCCAGGCAAATATATCCCAGTTTTCGCACATAAATTCTCGTAGCATGTTGTCGACCGTTGGGTGTAATTGTACCCCGATAGATGCTGACTTCTTGGGGTCCGTTGGATGGACTTGGAATTTGACTATTTCTTCTGCTGGTTTGAAGGAGGTGGATTTGGGTCGTTTGTCCAAGATTACGTCATCCTTATCCACCGTGGAGCGTAATGCGGTTAATTCTTCGGCCGCGAGGGCTTCAGATAATGCCTCAAGGGCCAGTGATGTAGTTTTGTTTTCGGCGCTGAGTGCTATGTACGGATCACTAGCAAGAGTGATTATGCCATTGGGCCCCGGCATCTTGGGCTTCATATACCCATAGTGAGGTATATCTTGTAAGCGTGTGAATGCATCTCACCCCAATAGGGGGTGATATCTGTTGTTGAAAGGGGCCACTTGGAAGGTTAGTTCTTTGGTCCGATTGTTCTCCAGTGTGATGAATACCACATCGAGGGTAATTTTTCCCGCGCATTGCGCCTCCCGACTGGGAATAATTCCACGAAAGGTCATGCTACTTTGCTTGATGTGGCTCCTGTCTATGTCCATTATACTGAGTGTGTCCTCGTAAATGAGGTTTAGTCCGCTACCGCCGTCCATGAGAACCTTGGTGAGCCGAAGCCATCCACGATCAGACTGAAGACCAAGGCGTCTGGTGGCCGGATTTTCCTGACTTTTGGTTCATCATCGGCATTGAAAGTAATGGCCGTGTCGTTCCAAGGGTTTGTTGCAGCGATTTGGCAGACTTCGGCAAGGTCGCGAAGTGCCCTTTTACACTTATTTTTTGAAGCGAAAGTCTCAAAGAATGTCAGTACTCTGGGGTCGTTATCTTCTGGAGGATATTACTCTAGGTTATTTTTGGTGAGGATATCCTCGCTGCTCTTGGCCACCTGCCGGAGTAACCAAGATGCTCTAAGGTTGTGAGTTGATATAGTGTCCGGTGTTGTGTGTAGCTTGCATCGTCCATCGAGCCATCCCGCCAAAACCATTCCGGATCTCGTGATGGGCTTGTATTTCTTTGTCATTGAACCGGGCGTGCCACTAGGGTGCGTCCTTTTCACCTGAACGAGGGATTGGGTCGAAACCGGCGGTTCCCAGGGGGCTGCCTGAGTTTTCTAGGCGCTTTCCATTGTGCAGTACTTGTATACTATGGTTGCCAAATCTGCGAAGCGTGATATGCGACAACGGTTGATGGCGTTGAGGATTCCTTCATCCGTGCAATTGTTGCGGAACACTGTGATCGCGTGTTCGTCATTGCAATCTTCAATCTTATCTTTCACAAGGAGGAATCTGGCCCAGAAGTGGTGGGCCATTTCCTTGTACTTCTGCCGTATGCCCCTGAGAGCGCTTATGTCTGGGTGGGTGGGTGGATTCAAGTCCGAACCCTGACCCAGATTCGGATCCGGAGTTTGGAGAATCTCCGGATTTAGTAGTTCGGGCTCTAGGATGTCAACTGGTTTTTTGGGCTTGTCATCCGATTCTATGTTCGGAGGACAGGACATGTCTTTCTGCGGATAGGTATCCGTCTGTTCAAGTTCGGAGATCCGAATGTAGTTCGTCCTTAATATAGAGGAACAGCTGTCGCCTTGCTCCTCTACAGCCTCTACTTGATGAGTTATTGGTGGAGTTCTAATTTCTCTCTGGTCGGGTTTAAGCCCAACCCGATCATAGTCCGTGGCGACCCCCGAGGTGGCAATGCGATCTAGGAGCTCATTTAAAGACGATAGCTCCGCCGGATCCATCTGCTTGGAGTACTTAGAGTCAACATGAAGGGGATTTTTGATGACCCGAGAAGCCATCGTCGGCTTAGTGGCCGAACAGGCGGTCATAATGAAGTCGCCCAGCCAGAGGGTTCGGCCTGGGGCCAGTTTTCCTCTGGAGGTGACGTTATCCTTGAGAACAAGGCGAGCCATCGACCCTATCTTTTGACGGCATAGTGGAACTCTCAATGAAAGCACCAATGTCGGTGTCAAAACCGGCAGATCTCGGGTAGGGGGTCCCGAACTGTGCGTCTAGGATCGATGGTAATAGGAGACGGGGGACACAAGGTTTACCCAGGTTCGGGCCCTCTCTATGGAGGTAATACCCTACTTCCTGCTTGATTGATCTTGATGAATATGAGTATTACAAGAGTTGATCTACCACGAGATCGCAATGGCTAAACCCTAAAAGTCTAACCTGGCTATGATTATTCGGGGCGTATCTACAGACCTAGCTGTCCGGTTTATATAGACATAGGAGGTATCTAGGGTTACACAAGGTCGGTTACAGAGAACTGAATCTTCATAGTTGGTCGCTAACTTGCCTTCCACGCCAAGGAGAGCCCCATCCAGACACGGGTAGAGTCTTCGGTCTTCGTATCTCCATGGCCCAACAGTCCAGCACATATCCAATAGGTCGGATGCCTGAGGACCCCTTAGTCTAGGACTCCCTCAACGATGACGCTGTTTCTCCGTTCGACCCAGCCGGTTGGCTGCCAATCAAGAGCATGTCGTAGCTACCTCTCCATGTACACAAGCCCTGGCTATACGTATGCGCGAGTAGGTGTTTGAGACCCCGCCCATATGTACGTGCGTGGCCGTATTTACTTTCTTGCACCCTGGCTATACGTACGTGTACATGCTACATACGCGCCTCTACTATGACATATGCCCTTCCTTACTCGGCCACGCTTCATCACTGCAGCCTGCAGACAGACAGATCGACCAGTATGTACATACACGTTCGCGACCAGAATAACAAAGCTACGTACGCTTCGACCAGGTGGGTCACGACTATAAGGAAGGATAAGGAGGCACTTCCTTGCGTGTGAAGATGTAGCTGGTGGGTCCCAGAAGTCAGGGGGAAACATTTTTTCTGTGAAATATGGTGGCTCGTCTGGTGGGTCCCTGCTGTCAGGTGGAGGAATCATTATTTTGCGCGTAATAAGGTTGCACTTCCTTGCTGCGGCCGTGGACCAAGCTTTCGGCCTCTCCACATACATTATTCTTCTGATGGAAGTCATTCCTTGACCATGTTGACCATGCTGCACCGAGAGCACCAAGGCGGTGGACAACGGCGAGGCCTAGGAAGGGGACGACGTGGAGCCGGGGAAGACGCGGTGGTGGATGCCCATGCGTACAGGAGTACGAGGGTTGACTCGTTCCGCTGCGGTGTGAGGCTGTTGTCACCGCAGAATAATAGGGGGTGTGGGTGAGTAGAGGGATGGGCTAGCCAGTGGTGGGAGTAGTAGGGGGCGGTGAGGCCTTCGCGGTAGCAAAGCCGGCCACTAGAGGCAGGAGCAGGCGGCACGACCAGTGCTGGTTTGGGAGACTGGAGCAAGAAGACCAGAGGTGGAAGAAGCACTACGGCCGTTGGATGGACATCGTACGGTCACTAGAGCTAGAATCGTCCATATTGATAAAGTTGACAAAGCCCTCCATCCGCGTCAACTTAGTAGGCCCACAAGTTAGACTCCCACTATGGTAGGTCCCAATTAGCTAGGGGAGTATTCATTTTTTGAGCGTAATAAGGAGGTACTTCCTTGCATGCAAAGATATTGCTGGTGGATCCGAGCTGTAAGCGGGGGGGGGGCGTTTTTTCATGAAATACAGAGGCCCTTCCGATGGGTCCCAGCTGTCAGGTGGGGGAATCATTATTTTGCACGTAATAAGGAGGCATTTCCTTGCTGCGCCCGTGGCCCAACTATGAGCCTCTCCACATACAGTCCACTTCCGATGGATGTCGTTCGTTGACCACGCCGTGCAGAGAGCACTAGGGCGGTGGACAATGGCGAGGCCTGGAAGGGGACGACGTGGAGCCGGGGAAGACACGGAAGGGGATGCCCACACGGAGAGGAGTACAAGGGTTGACTGGTTCAGCTGCGGTGTGAGGCTACCGTCACCGCAGAATAACACGGGTTGTGGATGAGTAGATAGTAGAGGGATGGCTTGGCCAGTGGTGGGAGTAGGGCGGGGGGGTGAGGCATGCGCGGCAGCATGGCTGGCCACTAGAGGCAGGAGCAGGCGGTCTAGCCGGTGCTGGTTTGGGTAGCTGGTGTAAGAAGAGCAGGGATTGAACAAGCAGCAAGACCGTTCGGTTAAAATCCAACGGTCACTACTGGTAGAATCGTTTGTTGACTAAGTTGACAAATCCCTACGTCCACATCAACTTAGTAGGCCCACAAGTTAGCCTCCAAATATGGCGGGACTGACCTAGCAACAGGGCTATTCATTATTTTTGTGCGTAATAGCTGGGGGATTCGAGCTGTGAGTAGGGGGGATGTTTTTTCGCGAAATACAGAGTCCCTTCCGGTGGGTCCCAGCTGTCAGAAGGAGGAATTATTATTTTGCACGTAATAACGAGGCACTTCCTACACGCAAAAAAGGAGCCACTTAATTGTATGCGGCCGTGGACCCAGTTGTCAGCCTCTCCACGTACTGTCCTCTTCCGATGGATGTCGTTCGTTGACCACGCTGTGCCGAGAGCACCAAGGCAGTGGACGACGGCGAGGCCAAGTAAGGGAATGACCCGGAGCCGAGGAAGACTTGGTAGTTGTTTCGCACGTGGCGTGGGTACCGCAGTGTGAGGCTGTCGTCGCCAGAGAATAACAGGAGGTGTGGGTGAGTAGAGGGATAGCCAGGCCAAGGATGCAAGTATGGTGGGGCCGTGAGGCCTGCCCGGCAGCACAGCAGGCCACGGGAAGCGGGAGCAGGCAGTTTCGCCGGTGCTGTTTTGGGCGGCTGGAGCAGGAAGATTAGAGCCTAAAGAAGCACGATTGCCATTAGATTGACATCTAACGGTCTAACGCTGGTAGAGTCGATTGTTGACTAAGTTCATTTTTTGAGAAATCATGTATGCAGGAACTTATTAGGCCCAAAAGTCAGCATCCAAATCTGTGGCAGACAACATAGAGCCCATTTGCTATTTTTTAATAATTTGCGGCCCATTTGCTAATTCTTAAGGAATTTATTACAACCCATTTTCTACCCAGGACCATGGTCAAAAAGTTCAACCTTATTTTGCATATTTCGTTGGAGTCCAAACTATTTTAATCCAGTAATGATAAACATTTATTTATTAAGAACTTATTGATTTGTGAAAAAAAAAAATTTGTTTTTGTAAGCAAATAAGACGTGGGACAATTGAGTTGGTTTAAGGGAAAACCAGTGGTAAAAAAATCAGCGCTGGCTGCTGAGTTGGTGCGGTGGCAGAGTCTTCACAAAGATCTGCATGCCACCACGCAGGTGCTTGCCGAGTCAGCCTAGAGGCCGCATGTCGCCACGCAGGAGCCTGCCTAGCTGGTGTGCTGGCAGCTACATGGGAATGGCGGTAGAGTCTTGGCAGATGTGGGCCTCACTGCGGCCCCGCGGACATCGTCGGCAAGAGTCTTGTCGGGGCCCCGGCAAGGGTCTTGCCGTGGCATCATGGTCGTCCCCGGCAAGGGTCTTGCCGGGGGTCTCGTGGGTATCCATGGCAAGGATCTTGCCGAGGATCATCATCTTCTGGTTATCATCTAGTCTTGTGTGCTTCTGGTATCCACAAAGATCTTCATGACACCACGGAGGTGCCTCCCGAGCCTCGGTTCCAAAGTGGTCTATGGTGTTGGAACTCTTGGGCTCAAGGGTGGCGGCTCTGCTGGTGTTGGGCAAGTTGCCCAGGCAAGGTTCTAGCCGGGGCTGTGGAGGCCGCCCCGGCAAGGGCCTTGGCGGGGGAGCTCACCTCGCCCTTCTACTCTTCGTGTTTCTGGCTTGGCGTTACTCTGGTTGTCTTGTGGCTTTGCTTCCTTCCTCTTCCCCGCTAGGTGTGGCCGCAGGCGCGGCTCCAACTACCCGTTCACAAGTAAAGGGTTACAAAATAGGACCCCTCCTTTTGTGCATCGACAAAATCGATGAGAGAGTGAGATCTCGCGCTGTCAGCACTCACTTTGGACTCAAGGTGCTCGATCAGCTCCAGATCCGTGGGATCGAACTTGACGCCAATAGGAAGTACCGGCCAATCATTCTTGGACTTGCATCGGTTAATTCCAGTTATATGGTACTCAATGTATGATTAATCGACTGTTTTAAGTGAATGATGAAAGATTTGACAGATAAGTGGTACTCCAAATCTGATGTCCACAATACGTGAACACGCCGCCGGGACTCTTGTGTCACCTCACACGCAACGTGTTGTCACGTCAATTCAGTGTGAGGACATGATGAATAATTTGACCGACGTGTACTAGTACTACTATTGTACTACTTACTAGTCGTATTTAGTGTCACATTTTGACCATAGGTTTAACTAACAAAATGTCAATGCATGTCACCGAAAATTATGTTGTTGGAAAGTATGTTCAAATACGAATCAAACGATATAATTTTTTGTGACATGCATTAACATTTAGTTAGTTAAATTTATGGTCAAAATTTGACACAAATTACGAAGGGGGCCAATAAACCAGGAGGGAGGTAGTAGTACGAGTAGCGCAATATACGGTATAGAGGACTAGTACAAATTTAGAAATGCACTATGAAGTTACAAGGTTGTGTGACAGACTTTGTAGGCTACATGAGTAATACAAAATATAATTTCCATTTGACAACACTTTCACCAATAAGTACACACTTGAAGCCTAATTGATATATATGGCTTCTTGCACATCATCTCCATAATCATTATCAGTACGTCCTACGCAGGTGAGTTAGGATGCACTTGATCCCAGAATGGCATCTATCCTTCAAACTAACAATAGTACATAATATCCAACAGAAGAGGGACATGCTACAGCAGGAGGATACATGGCTCAGTGTAGATATCAGTACGAATCAAGTTGTGCATATTTGCTGTTGGCATGAACCACATCGACGCATGTTGGGTTTGCAAAAGCCATCCATCACTGTCAGATCACGAGTTCCGGCAGACCCTCAAGGTTAGACCACTAGGGTGCGCGTGAAGGTTTTCTCCCTGTCGATCCACACCCTAACTCTCTAAGATCTCGCGGACGAACTCGACGAAGTTGCATCACAAAGACACAAGATTTATATTGGTTCAGGCCACCGTTGTGGTGTAATTGCCTCTTGGGCTGATGATGAACAGTATAAGGGGAAGAACAACCTCCTGAGGTGGTGTTCTTATGCTTGGCAAACTTGTGTGGGTGAGGATCGGAATCAGATCTCTCTCTCTCTCCCTCTCGGTTCATTTCTATAGGGCCCCCTTACTATGGTGGCTAGTTCTACTTATATAGGCCCTGGTCCTCTCCCCAAATATTGAACGGGAAGGGAGCCAACAACGGCCAATTCGAAAGGTGACAGCTAGTACAGCTTATCCTAACAAAAGGCTCTGGTGATGACGCCGTCTTGGGCTCCATGGTGACCTCCATCTTGCCGTCCTTCTGGTCTTGGTCGTGTTGCTCCAATATGGAAAAATTTGCTTGATGCCTCAGTACTCTGCGCCTGCGCTTGCCCCCTTGGCACTAAAGAGGAAGCAAGCACACTGCATGCTGGCGCTCGCCTGGTCTCAATCGTCATGGCTCATGTCACGAGGACCTCGCGAGGTTTGCCTTGCCTTGATCTCTCCGCCCCTCGTGAGCCTGCCTGGCGAGGCCGCTCCTGAGGAGGTCTTGCATCGTCCGCCTCGCAAGGCGTGGCCCCTCGCGAGGGTCTTGAATTACTTGTCGATGAAGATGGGCCGTACAGACCTGCCAGCCCAGCCATGCCATGGGCCGCAGGCAGGCACGTCTGGGGACCCCCGTTCCCAGAACACCGACAGTATCCCCCAGGCCCAAGGTGCACTCAGGCTTGGCTTCGAGGCGAAGCCAAGGGTCAAGTGTGGAGCGCCGCGTGCCCCAAAAGCCTGCGGCCTCAGTTGATGCATGGTGGTTTATTGGACGTGGGCGTCTCCGCTTCCCCACGCTGCCTTGGCAACTGCCTGACTTGACAAGTCCCTACGACATGCAAGGAGAACCATCATACCATGTGATCATGGGGGGTGCTGGTTGGCCTTCTCCTGCTATAAATGAGGAAGGGGCGGAGCCTCCATCCCCCACTATTTCCCATTCCACTTGCTTCTTCTTCCTCTGCTCCTCCACCGACTCCAATGGCGCCGTCGAAGAGGTTCTCCGCCGTGGAGAAAGGAAAGGCCCCTCGCGAGGGGTCCAGCTCCCCGGCGCCAGACGCGGCCGCCCCCGCAAGCACACCATGACTCCCGCCATGGCCCCCCGCTCCCGGGGTGGCGCCGCTGCGCGTGGTGGTGGTTGCTCCGGTCGCGGCAGCCCTGTCGATGAGGTGAGACGTGTCGTGGTTGTGCGACCTCCCTGACCACACTTCCACGCGGCAGAGGTGCTGCCGGAGTTTGTTGTCTGGTCGGAGGATCTGGCCGGCAACTGGCTTCATCTTCCGCCTTCTTCGTCGACGAGTTGCCGCCCTCTGGTCCAGGCGGGCTCTGGCTGCAGGCGGACGGCTTCTGTAGTAGGGCTTCCTCGGTCGCAGTTGAAGTCTCCGCCACGGGCAACATAGCTCTAGCCTGCGGTTGGCAAACGTTCGCCCGCGCGCACGGCTTGGGCAGGCGGTGCACTCTCCATTTCAAGTATGATGGTGATACGACCCTCTACGTGAGGGTGTTAAGGGAAGATGGTCGCTGCGCTGGGTGCTGCCCTGAGACGAACGACAGCTAGGATGTGCTCGGTCTCCGCAACGGCCGCGATGAGGGCGAGCACGCCGGCCGCGCCTCATCCAGCTACGGTGGCTCTTCTCTTGGCGAAAGCTCCATTAGCGGTGGCTGCGACCAGCCGACACGCCGCCGCGCTCGCATCGAAGGTGGTAGCGGGTCGTCTAATCGCCGCGCCTCTGTGAAGCGCAAGGAGGGATCCAGCTAAGATCGGGACATCGCTGGAGGCCTGCCCCCATGGTTCGCTGCAACACCACTTTTGTTTTGCTCCTCTTTTCTTTCCTGTGTCAAAATGAAACTAGTATGGGCCCGGAGGGGCGTGTATCGAACTGTGGTTCCTCAATCATTATGCTATGCTAGTTATTTCTGTGCTATGTCGTTATTTTGTTCGGAGATAACTTAGCCTGGCTCGTTCGGGGCAGGCTTTTCCTCACGAGGCACTTGTTTCCTCGTGCCTGATGTCTACTACACAACCTTATTCTTGTAGACGTTGTTGGGCCTCCAAGTGCAGAGGTTTGTAGGACAGTAACAAATTTCCCTCAAGTGGATGACCTAAGGTTTATCAATCCATAGGAGGCGTAGGATGAAGATGGTTTCTCTCAAGAAACCCTGCAACCAAATAACAAAGAGTCTCTTGTGTCCCCAACACACCCAATACAATGGTAAATTGTATAGGTGCACTAGTTCGGCGAAGAGATGGTGATACAAGTGGTATATGGATAGTAGATAAAGGTATTTGTAATCTTAAATTGTAAAAACAGCAAGGTAACTAATGATAAAAGTGAGCATAAACGGTATTGCAATGTGTTGAAACAAGGCCTAGGGTTCATACTTTCACTAGTGTAAGTCCCCTCAACAATAATAGCATAATTGGATCACATAACTATCCCTCAACATGCAACAAAGAGTCACTCCAAAGTCACTCTTAGCATAGAACAAATGAAGAGATTATGGTAGGGTACGAAACCACCTCAAAGTTATTCTTTCCAATCAATCCGTTGGGCTATTCCTGTAAGTGTCACAAACAGCCCTAGAGTTCGTACTAGAATAACACCTTAAGACACAAATCAATCAAAACCCTAATGTCACCTAGATACTCCAATGTCACCTCAAGTATCCATGGGTATGATTATACGATATGCATCACACAATCTCAGATTCATCTATTCAACCAACACAAAGGACCTCAAAGAGTGCCCCAAAGTTCCTACCGGAGAATCACGAAGAAAACGTGTGCCAACCGCTATGCATCGATTCATGGGCGGAACCCGCAAGTTGATCACCAAAACATACATCAAGTTAATCACATGATATCCCATTGTCACCACAGATACGCACGGCACGACATACATCAAGTGTTCTCAAATCTTTAAAGACTCAATCCGATAAGATTACTTCAAAAGGGGAAACTCAATTCATTACAAGAGAGAAGAAGGGGAGGAGAAACATAAGATCCAACTATAATAGCAAAGCTCGCGATACATCAAGATCGTATCATCTCAAGAACATGAGAGAGAGAGAGAGATCAAACACATAGCTACTGGTACATACCGTCAGCCCCGAGGGAGAAATACTCCCTCCTCGTCATGGAGAGCGCCGGGATGATGAAGATGGCCACCGGAGAAGGATTTCCCCCTCCGGCAGGGTGTCGGAACGGGTCTAGATTGGCTTTTGGTGGCTACAAAGGCTTCTGGCGGCGGAATTCCCGATCTATGTTCCGTTCTAAAAGTTCTAGGGTATATGGAGTTATATAGGCAGAAGAAATACGTCAGGGGGGCCACGAGGGGCTCACGAGGGTGGAGGTCGCGCCCCCCTGCCTCGTGACCTCCTCGCAGATCCCGGACATGCACTTCAAGACTTCTGGGCTTCTTTCCTTCCAAAAATGAGTTCCGTGAAGTTTCAGGTCAATTGGACTCCATTTGATTTTCCTTTTCTTCGAAACCCTAAAACAGGGTAAAAACAGAAACTGGCACTGGGCTATGGGTTAATAGGTTAGTCCCAAAAATGATATATAAGTGTATAATAAAGCCCATAAACATTCAAAACAGTAGATAATATAGCATGGAGCAATCAAAAATTATAGATACGTTGGAGACGTATCAGCATCCCCAAGCTTAATTCCTGCTCATCCTCGAGTAGGTAAATGATAAAAACAGAATCTTTGATGCGGAGTGCTACTTGGCATAATTTCAATGTGATTCTTCTTAATTGTGGTATGAATATTTAGATCCATAAGATTCAAGACAAAAGTTCATATTTACATAGAAATAGTAATACTTCAAGCATACTATCTAAGAAACTATGTCTTCTCAAAATAACATGGCCAAAGAGAGCTATCCCTACAAAATCATATAGTCTGGCTATGCTCCATCTTCACCACACAAATTACTTAAATCATGCACAACCCCGATGACAAGCCAAGCAATTGTTTCATACTTTTGATGTTCTCAAACTTTTTCAATCTTCACGCAATACATGAGCGTGAGCCATGGACATAGCACTATAGGTGGAATAGAATGGTGGTTGTGGAGAAGACAAAAAGGGAGAAGATAGTCTCACATCAACTAGGCGTATCAATGGGCTATGGAGATGCCCATCAATAGATATCAATGTGAGTGAGTGGGGATTGCCATGCAACGGATGCACTAGAGCTATCAATGTATGAAAGCTCAAGAAAAGAAACTAGTTGGTGTGCATCCAACTTGCTTGCTCACGAAGACCTAGGGCATTTTGAAGAAGCCCATCATTGGAATATACAAGCCAAGTTCTATAATGTAATATTCCCACTAGTATATGAAAGTGACAACATATGAGACTCTCTATATGAAGAACATTGTGCTACTTTGAAGCACAATATATGAGACTCACTATATCATGGTGCTACTTTGAAGCACAAGTGTGGAAAAAGGATAGTAGCACTGCCCCTTTTTATTTATTTTCTTTTTTTATTTGGCCTTTCCTTTTTTATTTGGCCTTTCTTTTTTTATTTGGCCTTTCCCCTTTTTTTGGCGTTTCTTTTTTAGGACAATGCTCTATTGAATGGTGATCATCATACTTCTATTTATTTACAACTCAAGAATTACAACTCGATACTAGAACAAAGATGACTCTATATGAATGCCTCTGGCGGTGTACCGGGATATGCAATGAATCAAGAGTGACATGTATGAAAGAATTATGAATGGTGGCTTTTCCACAAATACAATGTCAACTACATGATCATGCAAAGCAATATGACAATGATGAAGCGTGTCATAATAAATGGAACGGTGGAAAGTTGCATGGGAATATATCTCGGAATGGCTATGGAAATGCCATAATAGGTAGGTATGGTGGCTGTTTTGAGGAAGGTGTATGGTGGGCTTATGGTACCGGCGAAAGTTGCGCGGTACTAGAGAGGCTAGCAATGGTGGAAGGGTGAGAGTGCGTATAATCCATGGACTCAACATTAGTCATAAAGAACTCACATACTTATTGCAAAAATCTATTAGTTATTGAAACAAATTACTACGCGCATGCTCCTAGGGGGATAGATTGGTAGGAAAAGACCATCGCTCGTCCCCGACCGCCACTCATAAGGAAGGCAATCAATAAATAAATCATGCTCCGACTTCGTCACATAACGGTTCACCATACGTGCATGCTACGGGAATCACAAACTTCAACACAAGTATTTCTCAAATTCACAACTACTCAACTAGCATGACTCTAATATCACCATCTCCATATCTGAAAACAATCATCAAGCATCAAACTTCTCATAGTATTCAACACACTCATAAGAGAATTTTATTATTCTTGAATACCTAGCATATTAGGATTTTAAGAAAATTACCATGCTATTTAAGACTCTCAAAATAATCTAAGTGAAGCATGGGAGTTAATCTATTTCTTCAAAATGAAACTTCGACCATGCTCTAAAAGATATAAGTGAAGCACTAGAGCAAATGACAAACTACTCCGGAAGATATAAGTGAAGATCAATGAGTAGTCAAATAATTATGCAACTATGTGAAGACTCTCTAACATTTAATAATTTCAGATCTTGGTACTCTATTCAAACAGCAAGCAAAGCAAAATAAAATGACATCTAAGAATAGCACACATCATGTGAAGAAGCAAAAAGTTAGGATCAACCAATACTAACCGATAGTTGTTGAAGAAGAAAGGTGGGATGCCAACCGGGCATCCCCAAGCTTAGATGCTTGAGACTTCTTGAAATATTATCTTGGGGTGCCTTGGGCATCCCCAAGCTTGAGCTTTTGTGTCTCCTTAATTCCTCTCATATCACGGTCTCCCTAAATATCAAAAACTTCATCCACAAAAAACTCAACAAGGACTCGTGAGATAAGTTAGTATAAACCATTGCCAAAACCTTATCATACTCTACTGTAGAAAATCACTAAAATTATTATTCAACATTGCATACTAAATGCCTCTGCATATTTAATAGTCCTATCCTCAAATAGAATCATTAAAGAAGCAAACATATGCAAACAATGCAAACAATGCAAACATAACATCAATCTGCCTAAACAGGATAGTCTGTCAAGAAGGCTGCAACATCCATACTTCCCTAACTCCAAAAATCATGAAATAAAATTCCCACTGTAGTAAATTTATCAGATCTTAATATGCAAAAGGTTTCAACATTTTATCACATTCTTACTTTTCTAGGGAATTATTGCAACAGCGGTAAACTTTCTGTTTTCAAACAGCAACATGTGGACTTCTAAAATAGGCATAGTAAAGACTATCAATGCCACTTTTATTGGAATAAAAGATGCAAAACATTGTTCTAAATAACAGAAAGCAAATCCTAACAAAATAAATTGACGCTCGAAGCAAAACACATATCATGTGGCGAATAAAAATATAGCTCCAAGTAAAGTTACCGATGAACGAAGACGAAAGAGGGGATGCCTTCCGGGGCATCCCCAAGCTTAGGCTCTTGGTTGTCCTTGAATATTACCTTGGGGTGCCTTGGTGTCAATGTACAAAAAGAGGGGTACAATTTTTGTACCCCTATAACTCTGCACGGGCAGTCCGAGCCGCGGGCACCACCACACCAAGCAAGGCAAGGGAGGTGAGCCAGGGTAAGACCAAAGCTCAAGAGAACTAGAACAACGCCAAGGCCAATACCACGAAGAGCAAAGGGGACGAAGCGGACTCCCCCGATAAGATCCTTGCCAGGGGATAGTTCTAGCAGCCCCGGCAAGACCCTTGCCCCGCGCCTACAGAGCGAATCACCCTTGAGTCCACTGCCCCCAAAGGGCAAGGATTCGGGAGACATCCCCGTGGCGGCATGCAGATCTTCGTGAAGACATTCAAGATCAGATACGCACTAAGGAGATGACAACCCTTGGCGGGATCCCAGCCGAGGAAAACCACAAGGCCCCCGGCAAGCGCCTTGCCGGGGATGACAGCAGGCGCCTCGGCAAGACCCTTGCCGGGGCCCCGGCAAGGCCCTTACCGAGGACACCTGCAGGGCCACCATCAGGCCCACGCCGACTAAACCTCCACCACCACATGCATGCAGCTGCCGAGCCAACACCTGCGTGGCGGCATGCAGATCTTTGTGAAGACCCACCACTGCGCCACCTCAGCTGCCTGCCTACCTACGTGGCGTCGCAGGCGTCGCTGGCCAGGGCGCGTGTCAACACAGGAAGGAGTGGCGACGATGGACGAGGCAGATCTCTCCCCCGTCCCCGATAAAGCGAGGACACCTAAGCAAGACGCATTAAATGCGCCTTGTCATGTAATGCGAGGGATAACCTCGCATCACTGTTCCCTTCCCAACTCCTGTGTGCCACTGTGGCAACCCCTTTTCCTATAAAACGAGGCCCGAGGTGACCAGGAGAAGGATTCCGCTTTTTGGAGCTCCTCACGCCCCATAGCTAGCTCAAGAACACAAATATACAATCCACCAAAGCAGGAGTAGGGATTTACGCATCCTTGCGGCCCGAACCTGGATAAATGAACCGTGTGCTACCTGTTAGATCCGCTCTTCTCACAACCCCGCGCCCCGCCAACCGTAGTAGGGATTCTTGTGATCCCATAGGTGTCGTTCCGCACCGACGTCTCTGGCGCGCCAGGTAGGGGGTGCAGTTGTGAGAATCGGCTCTAGCAGTTAGTTCGGCGCTTCTTCATCATGATGGCGCCCAAGAAGAAGACGACGGTGGCGGTTGGCCAGTCGGAAGCCGGACAGCCCGTCCCGACGCAGGCGAGGAGTGGACCGGTCGCAGAGAGGACCCGGGGCGCTGCTCGGGAACACCAACACCATTCTAGCAGCCGTAGTTTGGGAGGCGGCGATGTTTGTGTGCCTGGTAACGGGCCACACGTCGCCAAATCCAAAGGCGGAGCCAAGTCCTTCGCGGGTGGAGCGGGGCCTTCCAAGGTCATCGCCACCCCGCCCGAAGGCAACGCGAGGGCCTCCAAGACTCCCACGCTGGCGTCAACAGCGCACTCCTCCCAGGCAGCGCGCGATGAACGGCGTAATCACGCCGAAGATCCCGGGCGTCGCCGCGGGAAGAGCCCCGAGCGCCACTCCCAGGACGTAGAAGACCTGCCCACTTGCCGAGGCGCTGGTGAAAATGGCATGCGACCGCGGGGTCGTGATAGAGCTCCTTCTGACATGGTCAGAAGTCGAAGCGCGTCGTGATCCGTGCAGGTTTCGCTGCCACCGACGCCGGCAGAGGCCCTGGTGCGCGCGTAGTTGCTCCTCGACTTTCCTCCCACTACGGGGAAACTCGACGAATGGAGAGCCACTATCCGAAGCCTTGTTGCGGTGGCCAACAAAGACAAACCAAGTCCGGTGGGGCCCCCGGGTCGACGCTCCGATGGAGTCCCACGGACCAGTGGCAGAAAAGCCGGCGGCGCCGCGACCATGGTGCATTCACCTCTTCCCCATCCGGTACCACGGACGCCAGCTCATCGCGACGTCGCGGGCAACGCCATCTCCATAGCATCGTCTGACCCGCGGACCCACTGTGATCAGCGCCAAGTTCTTCGGGGACGAGCCCATGAAGATGCTCGAACCACCATCGAGCGCCGGCGCGGAGCACGCCACCTGTCAGACAGGCGAGCAGGGCCTGTTGTGAACCACCCAGCACCGGAGAGCCCTAGAGGCCTACCTTACGAGATAGGCTGTCCGGCTTTTACCCGTGAGCTGCGGCAGTTCCAGTGGCCCACTCACCGCACCTTCAAACCTGACATTGGCGAAAAGTACAGTGACAAGACTCACCCGTCTGAGTTCCTCAGCATCTACACCATCGCGATGCAAGCCGCCAGAGCCCGCGACGATAAGGTGCTTGCGAATTACTTTCCATTGGCTCTTAAATCCAACGCCATGTCGTGGTTGATGCACTTGCTGGTAGACTCTATTTCCTCCTGGTCGGATTTGTGCCATGAGTTTGTGGGCGCCTTTACTGGGGGTCACCAAGCCCATGGCCAAGCAAGCGACCTGCATGTCATTCCCCAGAAGGGAGGCGAGAGTCTATGCAAGTATATACAGAGGTTCAGCCGGGTACAGTACAATATCCCTGATGTTCACCCTGCCGCCATCATCAGCGCGTTACATCAGAACGTGCGTAACCTCAATATGCGCGAAGAACTCGAAATGAACAAGGTGAAAGATGTGGCAGAACTTTATGTTCTCGCTGACAAATGTGCCCGGGTTGAAGAGGGAAGGAAGTACCCCGACGAAGATGCCGGCGTGGAAACCGACTCAGATGAGGATACTGCCGCCCCGGCGAAGAAAGGCCGGCGCCGCAACAGGAAGCGGAAAGGTAAAGTTGTGCTTGCCGTCGAGGGATCTGGCCACTCCGGCTCCACCAAGAAAACCAAGGCAGATGACCCCGGCAAGGAAATTGCCGGATGTGTCGCCTGCCGGGCCTTGGCGGCTGCCGAGAAGCTAGGAAACTCCGACAAGCAATACTGCAAGATCCATCGCACCAAAGGCCATGATCTCGAGGACTGCCGACAGGTTGAGCTCCTTGCTGAGAAGCAGAGGGCTGAATATGAGAGGCGGGACAAGGAGAAAGGCCAGGACGGTGCTGAGGGTTCCGACAAGAAGTGTGAAGGCCAGGCGGGCCGTCGCGGCAAAGACAAACAACAGGAGAGGCCTGCCCGGGGCCGTGACAAAAAGCCAGAAGACGATGATCACGAAGAGGACGATGACTCTGGTGACCAAGGATTTCAGAAAGCTACAGAGGCCATGTGCGTCGATGGCGGCGCCTCGCTGCATACCTCTCACCGCCAGCTTAAACAGTGGGTGCGTGAGATTATAGCGGCGGAACCGTCGTTTGATGCCCAAAGGCCGCTGAAGTGGTCCAGCACACCTATCATTTTTGAAACTGAGGATCACCCTGATCGCACTACTACGGTCGGGTGTTTGCCATTGTTGGTTTCACCAACAATACGCAACCTCAAGGTGACAAAGATGCTAGTCGATGGGGGGCCGGTCTGAACTTAATATCACCTGCCGTGATCGAGAAATTGCAGATTCCTGATGAAGACCTCGAAGAGACGGGCACGTTTCAGGGGGTCAACCGGGAAGAAGCCAACCAAAGGGAAAGCTCACGTTGCCCGTGACTTTTGGAAGTGATCTGAACTATAGGACAGAAAGGGTTGTGTTCGACGTTGCCAAGATCCCCTTGCCTTACAACGGGATCCTTGGCCGCCCAGTGCTGGCCAAGTTCTTGGCGGCGTCACATTACGCCTACAACACCCTGAAGATGTCGGGGCCTGTGACGATCGTCACCGTCCCATCAGACAAGAAGGATGCGCTAATTTGCACTGACCAACTCTATCAACAAGCAGTTGCAGCAGCCGCCACTGCCAAGGCGCTTGCTCCTGCCGCTGGAGCCCCGGGAAGGCAAAAGAAGAAGACCGGTGAGACCTCAGGCACCCACTCCGGCAAGCGCACCTCTTCGGAGTGTAGCGCTCCCGTCAAGGACGTGCCAGAGAGCTCCGTCGACAGAAACAAGAAGTCCAGGGCCAGACCGCCAGGAACCAAGAAGGTTTCTGTCAAGGAGGACGGCACGGGAGGAGCTTTTACCATAGGAAGACGCGCTCGTCACCTTCCTGCGGGCGAATGTCGATGTGTTTGCCTGGCAAGCATCTGACATCCCCGGCGTTCCCAGGAAGGTGATTGAGCACCACCTTGTTGTCTATCCTCATGCACGGCCCGTCAAGCAGAAGGTCAGAAACCAAACTCTGGAACAACATGACTTCATCACAGGGGAGATCCAGAAACTGGAAGCAGCGGGTTTGGTAAGAGGAGTGCTCCATCCAACGTGGTTGGCCAATCCGGTGGTAGTGCGCAAGGCAAATGGGAAGTGGAGGCTGTGTATTGATTACACAGATATTAATAAGGCTTTGTCTCAAAGACCCCTTCCCGCTGCCGCGCATCGACCAAATTGTTGACTCCACAGCTGGGTGTGATCTGTTGTCATTCCTCGATGCCTACTCTAGCTACCACCGGATCTTCATGGCAAGGGAAGATGAAGAGAAAACGGCATTCACCACCCCAAGTGGTACATATTGCTTTATACGGATGCCTTTCGGGATGAAGAGTGCTGGTTCAACATTTGCAAGGGCGGTCCAGATTGGTTTTGAACCCCAGCTCCATAAAAATATGGAAGCCTATATGGATGATATAGTGGTCAAAACCAAAAACAGGGCAACCCTCGTATCAGATTTACAAGAAACATTTGCAAACCTACGCAAGATCAATCTCAAGCCGAACCCTGAGAAGTGCGTCTTCGGCGTCCCGTCTGGCAAGCTTCTCGGCTTCTTTGTGTCACAGCGTGGGACAGAGGCCAATCCGGACAAGATCAAAGCTATAGAGCGGATTGAAGCACCCAAGCGAGTCAAGGATGTGCATCGGCTTGCCGGTTGCGTTGCCGCCATGAGCAGGTTCATCTCCAAGTCCATCGAGCGCGCCCTTCCCTTTTTAAAGATTTTGAAAAAGGCGGGCCCGATGGAGTGGACACCAGAAGCCGAAACAGCATTGCAAGACTTGAAGAGGTACCTCTCCTTCGCGCCAATACTAGTTGCGCCTAGGCCACAGGAACCGTTGCTGCTGTACCTGGCGGCAACGAACTAGGTGGTCAGCGCCGCACTAGTGGCACAGAGAGAAATTGATGATGAGGTAATAGCAGCGACGGAGCCTGATGCCACCGATGCCGAGACGACGCAGCCGGATGGAGTGTCGCCAAGGAAGAAATGATGCAGCACCCGGTCTACTTTGTTAACTCCCTTCTCCAGGGGGCTAGATTAAGGTACTCCGGTGTGCAGAAACTGCTCTTCGGCCTTCTTATGGCCTCGAGGAAGTTGCGTCACTACTTCCAGGCGCACGAAATCACTGTCGTCACTCGCCTCCCTCTGCCACGGATATTGCACAATCCAGACGCAACGGGAAGGATCGTAGAGTGGGCACTGGAACTGTCCAGCTTTGGCCTCAAGTTTGAGAGTACCTTGACGATTCAAAGCTGAGTCCTGGCGGAGTTCGTTGCAGAATGGACCGCGACGCCTGACGAAGAAGCCCAAGAGACTGCTCTCTCGGGCAAGGAGGCAAGTTGCGACTAGATCATGTACTTTGATGGAGCTTTCTCCTTATAGGGTGCTGGGGCTGGCATACTGCTTGTCGCGCCCACCGAAGAGCACCTCAAGTACGTGATCCAGATGCACTTTCCCAGGGAGGTGTCAACGAACAATACGGCTGAGTACGAAGGGCTGCTTGCCGGTCTTAGGATCGCGGTGGACCTCGGAATCAAGAAACTCGTCGTCAGAGGCGACTCGCAACTTGTCGTCAAGCAAGTCAACAAGGATTACCAGAGCCCGTTGATGAAGGCCTACGTCGATGAAGTGGAGAAAGCTGGAAGAGTGTTTTGACGGTATACAGGCAGAATACGTTCCCTGAGCGGAGAATGATATCGCCGATTACCTGTCAAAACGCGCTGCCCTCAAGCTACCTGTGGAACCAGGTACCTTTGTGCTTCAGCTAACTCAGCCATCCGTTGATCCATCAACAGAGCAAAACAAGAGGAGGAAATCAGGGCCCGGCAAGTACATTCCCGCCGAGCTCCCCGGAGCCGCCAGCAAGGATGTTTTGGGAGATACTGAACCCGCCACGAGACGGCTAGCTCCGGCGGAGCATCAAGCTCTTGTCGTTGAGACAGCCGCTCCTGTAGCGGAGGAAACGCCTTTAGTCCTCGCCATCGAGCCCCAGGCTCCAGCATGGGCACAACATACCGTCCGATTCCTCCAAACAGGGGAACTTCCTGAGGAGCAGGAAGAAGCGGAAAAAGTAGCTCGTCGCTCTACTATGTACCAGTTCGTCGATGACGTCCTCTACATAAAGAGGCTGAACGGCGTGAAATTGAAGTGTATCCCTCGAGAGGAAGGACTGGGGCTGTTGGCAGAGATACATGGAGGCATATGTGGATCCCACATCGGGTCAAGGGCCCTTGCCGGCAAAGCGTTTCGGCAAGGCTTCTTCTGGCCCACCGCCCTCCAGGATGCGACGACACTGGTCACCAGGTGTGAAGCGTGTCAGTTCCATTCCAAGAAGCTTCATCAGCCAGCTAAAGCCCTTCAAACCATTCCTCTCTCCTGGCCCTTCTCGGTCTGGGGGCTCGACATACTGGGCCCTTTCCCTCGCGCAGTCGGGGGCTTTGAGTACTTGTACGTCGCAATCGACAAGTCCACAAAGTGGCCAGAGGTGGAAGCAGTGAGGAAGGTCACAGCTCATTCAGCCGTCAAATTCTTCAAGGGACTAGTGTGCCGTTTTGGTGTACCCAACAGGGTCATCACCAACAATGGTACACAGTTCACAAGCCGCACCTTCATGCAATATACCCAAGACCTCGGCAGCAAAGTCTGTTTCGCTTCCATTGCTCACCCACGAAGCAATGGTCAAGCTGAGAGGGCAAACGCTGAAGTACTGCGAGGCTTAAGGACAAAGACCTTTGACAGGCTGCACGAGAGTGGAAGGCGCTGGATTGATGAACTGCCGATGGTTCTTTGGTCAATCAGAACGACACCAAATCGAGCCACCGGCCAGACACCCTTTGCCCTGGTATACGGGGCAGAAGCAGTTCTCCCCACTGAACTCATATACTGGTCACCTCGAGTACTCTCTTATGATGAGCTTGAGCAAGAGCAACTGCGCCAAGATGACACAACGCTCCTTGAGGAAGATCATCTTCGGGCGGTTCTGAGAGCAGCGCGCTACCAGCAAGGCTTGCGCCGCTACCATAGCCGCAAGGTTCATGCCCGAGGCTTTGAGGAAGGTGACCTTGTTCTTCGACACGTTCAATCGGCCAAAAATTCCAACAAGTTGACGCCGAAGTGGGAAGGCCCTTATCGGTTAATACGAGTCACCAGGCCCGGCGCAGTCCGCTTGGAGACCGAAGATGCCGTTCCGGTGAGTAACTCCTGGAACATTGAGCATCTTCGCAAGTTTTTCCCGTAAGGCGCGGCTTGCCGGGCCCCCCAGCAAGCCACCTTTTGTACGAGCATTGCCGATGACGCATGTAACCCTGTGTACAAAGCCAAGCGCAGACCCTGAGCATAAGTAAATGAAGCGCTGGTGCCCTGAGTTATAGCATGCATGCTAGGTCGAGTCTCGTCCTTGGTTAGGGTTGATAGTGCTTAGTGGCGACTAACCCCTAGCTTAGAGGTCGAGTGTGCATCTCCTTGTCTTTCTTTTGTCTTCTTTGGTTCACAAGACACATGGATATCCGTGCCGAACCACATGGGGAGGAAAAGAAGATGAACATACCAGCATTTAGCCCCCGGCAAGCCAGTATTGCCGGGGGCTGCAAGAGCAAAGATTCACCCACGGCGAACCAGGGTTGCCGGGGGCTGCAGCTTCAGATAAGTTCTTCATCCCTTATCATGCATTCCATTATGGACTGAGGTATGTGAAACCTCGTTTTCCCCTAAGCTACCGTGCTCCCATAACTCTAGGCCCTAGGGCTCGTTCCTGGGGCCAAGTTTGGTCGTAGTCGCGGCAGCGAAAGGATGAAACAAGGAGCCTGAACCCGCCTCATCCCTGCCTCCGCCAAAGGCGTGAGGAAGGTCGAGCGAAGTGGGGAGACGGCAAGGCCTGTTGCCGGGTAAGGAAATGTTTATCTTGAAGATATCAAGGATTTACTCCTTGTCGTGGGTTCCACCCGCAAACAAATGACCTGGCAAGCACCCCTTTTTCATTAAAAACATTCCACTCAGGTACAGTCCATAGGGAATGAAAAACATGAATGATGGGATTACAAGTTTTAAATTCAACAAAGGCCCAAAGGCTTACAAACTAAAAAGAGATAAGGTGCCTGTAATCCCTTTCTTGTCCCTCTCCTCAGGAGGCAGGTCAAGAAGGCGAAAGAGACAAAAGGAGCGCCTAGGCGAGCTACGGGTGGGAGAAGACACCAAGAGAACATCTTGGTGGCCGTCCAAAGGCTGGATGGTGATGGCGGCCCTGGAAGCAGAGCTCGAAGACGAGGCGGCAGGACGTCAGCACGCGTCGAAGGCGTCGGTGCCCGCGTACTCCGACTTGACGGCCTTGCCGCCCGCCCTCTTCCTCTTCCGCAGCCTCCCAACGCCAGCCGCCCAAGGAGACGACCCCAAGAAGTTCAGGGAGCCGGCGACACGGATGATGGGGTCGCCGGTGCCGCACGGAGCGTCACCCGACACCTAATCGGACCCGTCATCCTGCCGCCTACTACCCTCGTCATCACTGGCGCTGTCCTCCTCGTCACTCCCGCTGAAGGAGGAGTCTTCGCTATCAGAAGAGCTCTCCATGCAGCACCTTGCACGAGTCCCAAACCACCCGAAGACCTTGATGGAGAGAAGGCCACCCTCCATCAGCTTAAAGTGGAGAGTGATCCCCTCCGTCAAGCGGTGGATATGGGCAAACGTCTTCCATCCCCGACGGAGATACATCACGTGAGGGGTGGGGAAGTCGACACGGGCCCGCGTGCCACTGATCCCGCAGCCCCTCATGTGCAACCACAACGACTCCGGCGGATCCAGCTCCATCTCCCGCGCAAATGGAGTCGGGAGACGAAGGCGACGGCGCAGCGGCCGGCGTAGCCTGACAAAGAATTCATAAGGGTCATCCCCAACATGGCCCTCCATTGGAGGAGGAGCTGCTGGCGGAGGCAAGGCCGGCGCGCCACCCCGTCCTCCTCTTCCCCGAGCGCCCCGGCCTCGCCCCCTCCCCCTTCCCCTCGCGGCTAGCTCTGCCACCGCAGGCACAGGAGAAGGAGGGGCGCGTTGTCGAGGGGCGACCCTCGCTGTCACTGTTGAAGGACCGGGGTTCGCTCTCTCCATGACGGATGGAAGGGAGGAGCAGAAGCTGAAGGAAGAAGAAGATGAAAGAATGCGGGACGCCATCCCCCCTCTCGCTCTTTATAAAGGATCGGGGTTGGGGCTTGGCCGCCCCGCTCGGCCAATCAAGACACGGGAGGCACGGGGAGCCAGGGCCGATGCACTGCCCCAACCAGCGACGGCCCAGTTTCCCGCCTCCACCGTTTGCCACCCCAAGCGCATGGGAGGCACGTGGCGAACGTGCAGAACCGAGGGGACGGGTGAGGCGACCTCTCCCCACCCCGTGATCGTGGGGAGTGGACGCCTCGAGGACCGCACCTCGGCCCCATTCAGTAAATGGGCCGCGCCTCCACGCCTCCCTCCGTTTATGGGGAAGGCGCGAACCGCCCCCTTTACTACGACATGACACATGCCTGCGGGAACCAACCCCACGCGTGCCGCCCACGTCACACGCGCCTCCCCATGCCGCGGCACGCGCGGGAATCGTGGGAAGCGCAGCGCGCGAAGAATCTTACCACGGTAAAAACTGCCCCGCCTGCCCGCGCACTGTTTTTGGGCCTAGCCCAAACAACGCGTTTTGCTTATGTGTGGACCAGGCCCGGGGGCTCCTGTCGGTGTACAAAAAGAGGGGTACACTTTTTGTACCCCTATAACTGTGCATGGGCAATCCGAGCCGCGGGCACCACCACACCAAGCAAGGCAAGGGAGGTGAGCCAGGGTAAGACCGAAGCTCAAGAGAACTAGAACAACGCCAAGGCCAAGACCACGAAGAGCAAAGGGGACGAAGCGGACTCCCCCGGCAAGATCCTTGCCAGGGGACAGTTCTAGCAGCCCCGGCAAGACCCTTGCCGCGGCGACCCGTCCCACACCTACGGAGCGAATCACCCTTGAGTCCACTGCCCCCAAAGGGCAAGGATTCGGGAGACATCCCCGTGGAGGCATGCAGATCTTCGTGTAGACATTCAAGATCAGATACACACTAAGGAGATGACAACCCTTGGCGGGATCCCAGCCGAGGAAAACCACAAGGCCCCCGGCAAGCGCCTTGCCGGGGATGACAGCAGGCGCCTCGGCAAGTCCCTTGCCGGGGCCCCGGCAAGGCCCTTACCGAGGACACCTGCAGGGCCACCATCAGGCCCACGCCGACTAAACCTCCACCACCACATGCATGCAGCTGCCGAGCCAACACCTGCGTGGCGGCATGCAGATCTTTGTGAAGACCCACCACTGCGCCACCTCAGCTGCCTGCCTACCTACGTGGCGTCGCAGGCGTCGCTGGCCAGGGCGCGTGTCAACACAGGAAGGAGTGGCGACGATGGACGAGGCAGATCTCTCCCCCGTCCCCGATAAAGCGAGGACACCTAAGAAAGACGCATTAAATGCGCCTTGTCATGTAATGCGAGGGATAACCTCGCATCATTGTTCCCTTTCCACCTCCTGTGTGCCACTTTGGCAACCCCTTTTCCTATAAAAGGAGGCCCAAGGCGACTAGGAGAAGGATTCAGCTTTTTGGAGCTCCTCACGCCCCATAGCTAGCTCAAGAGCACAAATATACAATCCACGAAAGCAGGAGTAGGGTTTTACGCATCCTTGCGGCCCGAACCTGGATAAACGAACCGTGTGCTACCTGTTAGATCCGCTCTTCTCACAACCCCGCGCCCCGCCAACCGTAGTAGGGATTCTCATGATCCCATAGATGTCGTTCCGCACCGAGATCTGGGCATCCCCAATCTTAGGCTCTTACCACTCCTTGTTCCATAGTCCATCGAATCCTTACCCAAAACTTGACAACTTCACAACACAAAACTTAAAGTAGAAAACTCGTAAGCTCCGTTAGTATAAAATAAATCACCACTTCAAGGTACTGTAATGAACTCATTCTTTATTTATATTGGTGTTAAACCTACTGTATTCCAACTTCTCTATGGTTTATAAACTATTTTACTAGCCATAGATTCATCAAAATAAGTAAACAACACATGAAAAACAGAATCTGTCAAAAACAGAACAGTCTGTAGTAATATGGATCAAGCGTATACTTCTGGAACTCATAAAATTCTCAAATAAATTGCTGGACCTGAGTAATGTATCTATTAATTATATTAAAAAAGAATTAACTAAATAGCACTCTTCAAATAAAAATGTCAGCAATTCTCGTGAGCGCTAAAGTTTCTGTTTTTTACAGCATGATCAACAAGACTTTCCCCAAGTCTTCCCAAAGGTTCTACTTGGCACAAACACTAATTAAAAGCATAAAACCACATCTAAACAGAGGCTAGATGAATTATTCATTACTAAACAGGAACAAAAAGCAAGGAACAAGAATAAAATTGGGTTGCCTCCCAACAAGCACTATCGTTTAATGCCCCTAGCTAGGCATGATGATTTCAATGATGCTCACATAAAAGATAAGAATTGTAACATAAAGAGAGCATCATAAAGAATATGACTAGCACATTTATGTCTAACATACTTCCTATGCATAGGGATTTTGTGAGAAAATAACTTATGGGAACAAGAATCAACTTGCATAGTAAGGTAAAACAAGCATAACTTCAAAACTTTAAGCACATAGAGAGGAAACTTGATATTATTGCAATTCCTACAAGCATATGTTCCTCTCTCATAATAATTTTCAGTAGCATCATGAAGCATTCTTTTCATGATCTACAAGCATAGAAATTTTATTACTTTCCACATAAGCAAAATTCTTCTCATGAATAATAGTGGGAGCAAATTCAACAAAATAATTATCATGTGAGGCATAATCCAATTGAAAACTAAAATCATGACGACAAGTTTCATGGATATCATTATTCTTTATAGCATACAAGTCATCACAATAATCATCATAAATAGCAACTTTGTTCTCATAATCAATTGGAACCTCTTCCGAAATAGTGGATTCATCACAAAATAAAGTCATGACCTCTCCAAATCCAGTTTCATCAATATAATCATCATAAATAGGAGGCATGCTTTCGTCATAATACATTTGCTCATCAAAACTTGGGGGACAAAAAATATCATCTTCATCAAACATAGCTTCCCCAAGCTTGTGGCTTTGCATATCATTAGCATCATGGATATTCAAGGAATTCATACTAACAACATTGCAATCATGCTCATCATTCAAATATTTAGTGCCAAACATTTTATAGATTTCTTCTTCTAGCACTTGAGCACAATTATCCTTTCCATCATACTCAAGAAAGATATTAAAAAGGTGAAGCGTATGAGACAAACTCAATTCCATTTTTTATAGTTTTCTTTTATGAACTAAACTAGTGATAAAACAAGAAACTAAAAGACTCGATTGCAAGATCTAAAGATATACCTTCAGGCACTCACCTCCCCAGCAACGGCGCCAGAAAAGAGCTTGATGTCTACTACACAACCTTATTCTTGTAGACGTTTTTGGGCCTCCAAGTGCAAGGTTTGTAGGACAGTAGCAAATTTCCCTCAAGTGGATGACCTAAGGTTTATCAATCCGTAGGAGGCGTAGCATGAAGATGGTCTCTCTCAAGCAACCCTGCAACCAAATAACAAAGAGTCTCTTGTGTCCCCAACACACCCAATACAATGGTAAATTGTATAGGTGCACTAGTTCGGCGAAGAGATGGTGATACAAGTGGTATATGGATAGTAGATAAAGGTATTTGTAATCTTAAATTGTAAAAACAGCAAGGTAACTAATGATAAAAGTGAGCGTAAACGGTATTGCAATGTGTTGAAACAAGGCCTAGGGTTCATACTTTCACTAGTGTAAGTCCCCTCAACAATAATAGCATAATTGGATCACATAACTATCCCTCAACATGCAACAAAGAGTCACTCCAAAGTCACTAATAGCGGAGAACAAACGAAGAGATTATGGTAGGGTAAGAAACCATCTCAAAGTTATTCTTTCCAATCAATCCGTTGGGCTATTCCTATAAGTGTCACAAACAGCCCTAGAGTTCGTACTAGAATCACACCTTAAGACACAAATCAATTAGAACCCTAATGTCACCTAGATACTCCAATGTCACCTCAAGTATCCGTGGGTATGATTATACGATATGCATCACACGATCTCAGATTCATCTATTCAACCAACACAAAGGCCCTCAAAGAGTGCCCCAAAGTTCCTACCGGAGAATCACGACGAAAACGTGTGCCAACCCCTATGCATAGGTTCATGGGCGGAACCCGCAAGTTGATCACCAAAACATACATCAAGTTAATCACGTGATATCCCATTGTCACCACACATACGCACGACAAGACATACATCAAGTGTTCTCAAATCTTTAAAGACTCAATCCGATAAGATTACTTCAAAAGGGGAAACTCAATTCATTACAAGAGAGAAGAGGGGGAGGAGAAACATAAGATCCAACTATAATAGCAAAGCTCGCAATACATCAAGATCGTATCATCTCAAGAACACGAGAGAGAGAGAGAGAGATCAAACACATAGCTACTGGTACATACCGTCAGCCCCGAGGGAGAACTACTCCCTCCTCATCATGGAGAGTGCCGGGATGATGAATATGGCCACCGGAGAAGGATTGCCCCCTCCGGCTGGGTGCCGGAACGGGTCTAGATTGGTTTTTGGTGGCTACGGAGGCTTCTGGCGGTGGAACTCCCGATCTATATTGTGTTCTGAAAGTTTTAGGGTATATGGAGTTATGTAGGCAGAAGAAATACGTCAGGGGGGCCACGAGGGGCTCACGAGGGTGGAGGGCGCGCCCAGGGGGGTGGGCGCGCCCCCCTGCCTCGTGACCTCCTCGCAGATCCCCCGATGTGCACTGCAAGTCTTCTGGGCTTCTTTCCTTCCAAAAATGAGTTCCGTGAAGTTTCCGGTCAATTGTACTCTGTTTGATTTTCCTTTTCTTCAAAACCCTAAAACAGGGTAAAAACAGAAACTGGCACTGGGCTCTGGGTTAATAGGTTAGTCCCAAAAATGATATATAAGTGTATAATAAAGCCCATAAACATTCAAAACAGTAGATGATATAGTATGGAGCAATCAAAAATTATAGATACATTGGAGACGTATCAGTGCCCGTCTTGGCTTAGCGGTTGCTTAGGAGCTGCAAAAATTTTGTTAGGAAGATCGCTAGGAGAATTATCGTTCACCCGAGCCTCGACCCAGCGCTTCATATTGCGGTACCCGAGAGGCACGGATTAGGAAAGATGTGCCGGTTTGTGGGCTCGAATGAGGGTGGCTCACGAGAAAACAGGCCGAAGGCAGAGAGAAGTACCAACACAGGAGGAAGAAACCCTCGCGAAGGCGCCTGCCTAGCCCCCTCGCGAGGTGTGCGAAAGAGAGAACACAAGCGAACTGGATTCAGAAAAGGCGGCAAGAGGCGACGAAACCAAATCAATAAGGAACACAAGAAGCAAACTTCTATTAAGAGAAGACGAGCCAACTACGGAAAGCAAATGAAAAGCCGCGTCCGGCACCTAGTCTAGTCTTCGACGTCTTCTCACCAGCGCGGAGCTATGTGCTCCCACTAGGCGTGGGAGGGAGCCCTCGAGGCCCGAGGGCGGCACTTTTGAGACTCTGGGGCATGAACAGCCCCACTCATTATTATGTGAGAGTGTCACGGGCGGCGATTCTTCATAAGCATCGGGCCTTCTTCACATGCACTGGGCCTTTCTTCACAGGCACTGGGCCTTGCTTCACAGGCACTGGGCTTTGCTTCACAAGAACTGGGCCTTTATTCACAGGCACTGGGCCTTGCTTCATAGCCGCTGGGCCTTGCTTCATGGGTAGAACTTCCAGAGGTGCTGGATGTTCCAGGCGTTCTGGATGGGCACCCCGTCCTGCGTCTCCAAGCGCGCGGCGCCAGTCCTGGAGATAAGGACAACCCTGAACGAGCCCTCCCACATGGGTGAGAGCTTGTGCAGCCCTTCCCTGGAGAGGACCCGCCTCAGGACGAGGTCGCCTGCCTCGAGCATCCTGGAGCGGATGTTGTGACAGTGGTACCGCCGCAGCACCTGCTGGTACCTTGCCGCCCTCAGTGCAGCTTCGCGGCGTCATTCCTCCCCCAGTATGAGGTCCATCCCTCGCGTGGCATCCTGCTGTGTTTCATCAAACGCTAGGACCCGTGCGGAGCGATTCTTGACCTCGTGAGGGAGGACCAATTCGGCTTCGTAGACAAGGAAATATGGGGTCTCGCCCGTCAGCTTAGTGGCGGTGGTGCGGATGGACCACAACACGGGTTGGAGCTTGTCGTGCCAGCCCCTGCCACAGGCCTCGATCTTCTTATTGAAGGTCCTGGTCTTGAGGCCTCTCAGGACCTCCGCGTTGGCGTGCTCAGCCTAGCCATTGCTCCTGGGGTGTGCCACCGAAGCGTAGCAGATCTGCGTTCTAAGGTTAGCACAGTATGTTTTGAAGAGGTTACTGGTGAACTGCGAGCCGTTGTCGGTGATGATGCGGTTGGGGACCCCAAAACGGCTGACGAGGCCCTTGATGAACTTAACCGCGGAACCAGCTGGGATGGTGCAGACGGCTTCCACTTCCGCCCACTTGGTGAACTTGTCGATGACGACGTAGAGGTAGTGGTAGCCCCCTGGCGCTCGAGGGAATGGGCCAAGATATTTAGCCCCCAGACCGCGAATGGCCATGTGAGCGGTATAGTCTGGAGGCCCTAAGCTGGCTGATGGATCTCCTTGGCGTGGAACTGGCAAGCTTCGCATGACTTCACCAGCTCAGATGCGTCGTTGAGCGCCGTAGGCCAGTAGAATCCACTACGGAACACCTTGCCGACGAGAGTTCGCGACGACGAGTGGTGTCCGCAGTCCCCGCCCTGTATGTCAATCAGCAGCTCCTTCCCCTGGTCCCTGGAAATGCAACGCAATGAAACATCATTTGGTCGCTTCCTGTATAACTCACCGTCCTAGATGCAGTATGCCGTGGCTTGCCGAGCCATGCGCTCTTTGTCCTCTTCCTTCTCCGGTAGTGAAAATTGCATCAGATATTCCTTGAATTCCTTGGTCCAACACCCCTCTTGAGGCTCGAGTGCCAAGAGCAAGTGAGCTCCTGAGGTTGGGCCACAAGCTGGGGCTCCCGTGGCTGGCGGCTTTGGGAGCTCCTCCCGAGGCCGTGCCGTGCTTCAAAGTGGTGGCGTGGCTGACGGCTTGAAGAGCTGCTCCTCGAAGACGCCAAGCTCTTGGGGCTGCCGCTTGGATGCCCTCTTGGCGATGTCGTCGGCTTCCTTGTTGGTGCCACGGGGCACATGCTGCACCTCCAGGCCAAGGAATTGCTTTTCCATCTTGCGTACTTCTGCGAGGTACAACTCCATGTGATTGTCCTTTGGCTCATACACTTTGTTGGAGAAGTTGACGAGGAGCTGTGAGTCACCTCTAACGGTGAGGCGCTTCACCCCTAGAGCTGCCACGGCCTTCAGGCCAGCTATGAGGCCTTTGTATTCTGCGATGTTGTTGGAGACCTTCTCGCCCTACTGAAAGCAGGGCTGCACAGCATAGTAGAACTTGTCCTACGTGGGCGAGATGAGTACTACTCTAGCCCCCACGCCCTGGTGCGCGAAGGCACCATCGAAATACATGACCCATCCGTCGGGCGCCTCACTTCCTGGCGAGGCGGACCGGTCCTCGCCTACTTCCAGCACCAGGGCATCCGTCCATTCCGCCACAAAGTCAGCGAGTGCGGCTCCCTTGATGACCCTAGTGGTGCTGAACTCTAACTGGAATGCCAGCAGCTCGATGTTCCACTCGGCGACCCTTCCAGCAGAGTTGGGGCTCCTAAGCACCCTCTCCAATGGGTAGGCCGAGATGACTTTGATGGGGTGGCCCTAGAAGTAGTGTCGCAATTTGCGCGAGGCCACCAGGAGCGCGAGCAGGAGCTTCTGAGGCATGGGATAGCATGCCCTCGCGTCCCGCAACACCATGCTGATGAAGTACACCAGGTGCTCGACGAGGACCGGCGTGTTGGTGAGGCTTGCGTCTTGTGCAAGATGGGGTGCCTCCTGAGGTGGTGGAACCCCTAGCACCTTGTCGCCTGTGGGAATCCCTGCGGTGTCATCCTGCCGAGTTTGGTCTTCTATTGCTGCCACTATGGCTCTTGCTGCACCTTCCTGGTCTTGCGTCATTTTGGGGACCCTGACTCATGTACAGTGATCCCAGAGATCAATGCCCACTGAACACACAGAAGCTGAATAACAAGAGTCTTACATTCATACATATCGTCTTACACAAATTATGACCATTATGGTCCAGTCTTACATAGATAAAGCCACAAGGGCTGAATGCCAAATAAACATTAGCAGCGGAAGTCTTCGTCGATAAGTACAACCCATGCCATCTGCCTTAACCCTACAGGCACTCTGACTGGGAAATGTCCTAGTTCGCATGTTCATCTCCAAAGAACTCTTCTTCGAACTCCTGTTCTTCCATGCCTGGCCAATTAAATAATCAGTGGCAAGCCAATGAGTACTTTGAATGTACTCGCAAGCAAACCATGTTTTGGCTCAAGATACAACAATGCATGACATAGGTAAATTTTTGCAGAAAGCTAATTTTGTTGTGTTATGACATGTTCAACAACTACTAAAACATGCATCATATGAATTCAAATAACCTTAGGAACTGGTTATAGATATCAACATAAAGGGAGTGGGATCCAACCCAACGCATCCATGTCAAGTCCTTTGACTTGACCCAAGTAGTTCTTCCCACACACACTGGTTTGTAAACAACTGGACGTAGCCCAAGAGCGGTTACCCAACTGTCCTTGACCGTGGACACGGCCATTCGAATAGTTTTACACTCTGCAGAGGTTACACACTTTACCCACAAGATTCGGGGAACTTCCGTGTCATCCACGACCCGCGGTACCTCAAGTACCCGGGGTAAGCACCCGATGATTACCTTTCCCTAGACGACACTAACATAGAGTCCACTCGATTGGTAGCAACCCTCGTGCCCAACATTTCTCATCTTAAGAATTTGGAGCCACGCTCCCATATTCATCTCATACCACAAGCACGGGGTACCAACGGTGTGTCCGGTGCCCTATAAAAACATTCATGGCCGCCCTACCTGGCATGACCCCGTCCTGAGAGAGCGCAACAACAACTCTCTCGTCACTAGTAATGCGGGCTCCAAGCTAGTATCGGCCTAGGTAATCAATAATGCCCTTTCCCATATAAGGGTAGAGTGGTTGCGCATGTAAGGTTGGAATAAAGGTCGCAACTTAAACCAATCCATTTTGAAAACAACACACACTTGCCTCGGTACACCACTTCGTCATCAAGTGGTTACCCAACTGATTATCTCGCTCGGGCATAAGTGGCACCCGATGGGGTTTTCAAAAAGTTTTTGAAAATGATCTTGCTTCCATCACCATGCGTATACCCAACCCATTTACGTAGCAACTACTTAGCATCCTTACTACACCCACTTGCATAACCCTCATAGAAAGGTAATGTCATGCATCATGCAAGTGTCAACGAGAAAAGCAGCGGAGGCAAACCACCTCAAGTGGTCACCGCATTATCATGGCTTCGATGCAAGCAATAAAAGTGCCATATGACATGCATAAAAAGGGTATCTTAGACATGGTCAAAGGGCTGCTTGCCTGGCTCAGCAAAGTCTTCTGGGTCTTCAAATTCTTCTGGTCCAACTCCTTCGTCAGCAATGCAATCTATCGTCGCAAAATAATAACGAGAAAAAATAAGGCAATAATAAAACAGAAAAACCAAAGTGCTCAGAAAAATGTCAACTTATTTTTGTTAAATACTAGGGTGAAAACTAAGAAGGGGAAAATTCCTAGTTTTTGGATTTGGAGTGGAAGAACAGGAGAAATTGATTTTCAGAGGGGTTTAAACATATTCAAATTTGAATTTGAATATGAAAGTACATAAAAGTTGTGTGGGCATGAGTAAAAGTTATACCATTAAATAGGTGGGATTTTTAGAAAAATACGGGAGTTGGAATTATTGCATTTGGATGAATATTTAATCTTGTGGATTTTTTGGAAAAGTGACAGAAAAGGAAAAGGAAAAAGGCCATTGTGCAACTGGGCCAGAACAGCTGCAGTGCACAGGCCCAGAGGTGGTTCGGCCCAGGCGAGCCGAGCGGCGCGCACGCGCCAGGTTTGAACCTAACGGGCGGGGCCTAGGCGCCAGTGAGAGGGAGGGAGGCGAGGGAGAGGAGAGGCTGACATGCGGGGCCCGCCTGTCATCCCTAACCCTGCGACAGAGAGCCGGCGAGCTCATCGGCGACGTTTCCGAGAACGGCGGGGTGAGATGATGGCACCGTTGGACTCCTCATCGTGTCGTCATTAAGGTGGTGCTAGAGCTGGCCGGAGGGGAGCTGCGGTTCACCGGCGACGAGGTTCCTGGCAGAGGAGCGTCGGGTGTTGATGGCTCCGGCCGTTTCCGGCATCTATAGAGATGGGAAATAGGGGGAAACGGATCGGTGGAGTGCGGGGGTTCCAGATCGAGGCTTAGAAGCAGCGGGGACGGCCTGTACCTCACGAACTCCGGCGACCCGAAGCGGTGGAGCTCGAGCTCGATCTCGAGCTCGGGTGGCTTTGGAGAGGAACTGGGGGTCCAGGCGGATGATTTGGTGGTGCAGAGGGCGAGTGGTGAGGAGAGGAGAGCTCGGGGAGGCCCTTAAATAGGTGAACGGCGGGGTGTCGTGGACCCGTGCGCCGGCGAGCTCCAGGTCGTCACAACAGGGCTTGGGAGGAGCTGGCGCTGTGTCTGGGGTGTTTCTGGGCGTGGACTACGCCGAGGGGAACTAAGGGAGAGAGCGGGGAGGGGTCAGAGATGTTGCGCGTGTGAGCTCGCTCACTGGAGCTCTCGGGCGGCCGGTGCACGTGCGAGAAAGGGAGGGAGAGAGAGAGGAAGGAGGGGGACAGAGGCGTGGTGTGTCGCAGACGTCGAGGCGCATTGTCGGGCGCGTTGGGGAGGCCTGAGGTGGCCGGAGGTGGTTGGCAGGGGGCGGCTACAGTGCCTGGCCGCACTGTAGCACGCTCTAGAGCGTGCAAATGGCATGCCATGGCATTTTATATTCCTTGTGGGCACGATCACTGATGTATGGCTGCCCTAGGGGCAGTAAAGAAGAGGGGAGGCGCATTGGGGACCCTGGAGAGCCAGTAGGAGAGGAGTGGGGTTGAGAGAGAGAGAGAGGGAAATGGGCTGTCCAGAGAGAGAAAATGGGGTTTTACCCCTCCAATAATTGAGCTGTGGATTTGACATTGTTACGGGAGGTGCAAGCGGACTAGGAGGGGCTGTCGTAAAACTTTGAGCCCATGGAGATTAGTGGAAGGGGTCAGAATGGTGTTTTTGGAAATGTGGCAGAAGGTGTCTGTTGCTTGTTTGGGTAAGAAAATGAACTCCATTTGGCATAAGACTCTATAGGGTGAAATGAAACATATAATTAGGGCCTTCCACCAATTTTTAGCTCATTTGGGAAAAGTTGCCAATGCAACTTTTGTAAACCATAGAAATTAGCAGAAATGAACTTGTGAAGATCTAGTTGAGAAAATCACTTCCCCTTGATGCACCACTTGGTGTAATAGCCTCATTTGGTCATGTGAATATTCTCACGAAAGTTGGGAACAAGGAGAGAAAGTTGGTAGTACAAAGTTGTTCAAATTTGATTCTGGTGAGAGAGGGTTTTGGGGCATTTTGGTGAGCCAAATTGACCTTGATTGATATGAGGCCTTGCAAGGTGATCACAATATGCATTTGTGACTTGTTGGATTATCCCTGGATTTTTATGAAAATATTTCCTGTAGAAATATTTCAAATCCTTGAAATGGGCATAAATGGTTTTGGGAGGTTTTGTCCAATATTTTGAACATGACCATGTGTTGAAACTCCTATATATGGAAAATATATGTCCACTGAGTTTCCCTGATTTTTGTCAAATATTTTTTGAAACAATAAAATAATTTTTCCCTATCAAAGACCATTTCTGTCCTTAAGAAAAAGCTTTTAAATAAAATAGGAAAATAACTTCTAAAATTATATTTTTGTGGTTTATGGGAATCCTATATCTAATAGGTTTCAAATATACTCTTTGAAATATTTTTCATACCCCAAATCAAGTACTTGTAGTGCAAACCTCAATTTAGGGGTTTTTGGAAAACTATATTTTTGAAAATACTATTTTGCCAAATTATTTTTGTAAGAAAATACTATATTGCACTATACACATGGCATGATCATTGGGCAGAAGTTTGGGGCAAGGAGATGAAGCACTGAAAGTGCGTTATATCGACTAGAGGGGGGGTGAATAGGCGATTTTTATGAAAGTCTTCAAAACGTGGGAGTTATGAAGACAAACAGCGAAGATATGCCCATTACTATGCAGCGGAAGTTAGATTACACTAGGCAAGCCATGGTCAAGTATTCAATAGAGTGAAAGCACAATGACAAATAGTTGCAGTGTAATAAGGATCAGGTAGGAAGAAGTTATGAAGCCAAATAGATCATACATTCACGTTGTGAAGTCAAAAGATAGAGCAAGCATGCAATGGCTTCACAATGAGTAACAGTAAGAAAAAGGAAGTGAAGATGAAACCAGTGACTCGTTGAAGACAATGATGTGTTGGACCAGTTCCAGTTGCTGTGACAACTGTATGTCTGGTTGGAGCGGCTAGGTATTTAAACCTTAGGACACATAGTCCCGGAAACCCAGTCCTGAACACGCAGCTCAGGACACCAAGTCCTCACCGTATTCTCCTTGAGCTAAGGTCACATAGTCCTCGCCCAATCACTCTGGTAAGTCTTCAAGGTAGACTCCCAAACCTTCACAGACTTCGTTCACTAGCAATCCACAATGTCTCTTGGATGCTCTGAACGCGACGCCTAACCGTCTGGAGGATTCACAGTCCTCAAGTGTAATAAATCTTCAGATCACACAGACAAGAAGACTTAAGTGATGCCCAATGTTCTCTGGCTCTGGGTGGTTAGGGCTTTTTCCTCGCTAGGAATTTTCTCTCAAAGGCTTCGAGGTGGGTTGCTCTCAAACGACAAAAGCCGTGCACTGAAATCTGAGCAGCCAACCGTTTATGGTTGTAGGGGGTGGGCTATTTATAGCCACTTGGCAACCCGACCTGATTTGTCCGAAATGACCCTGGGTCACTAAGGAACTGACACGTGTCTCAACGGTCAGATTTCAAACTCTCATGGCAACTTTACTTGGGCTACAAGCAAAGCTGACTTGTCCGGCTCTGGACAAGATTCGCTCTCATTGTCTTCACTCGAAGACATAGGTTTTTGGTTTAGGCATCACTTCAGTCATTCTGACTGGTTCTCCTGGAACCCACGTAACAGTACGGTGGTTCCTATGACTCAACACAAAAGAAAAAGAACTACGAAAGATCTACGTCTTTGAGCTCCATAGGCTTCATAACGTGTCTTCTTTTGTCATAGTCTTCAATATGAATATCTTCATATACCACCTTTGACTTCAATGTCTTCATACATTTTTAGGGGTCATCTCTGGTAGTAAAACCGAATCAATGAGGGACTTCTACCTGTGTTATCCTGCAATTCTCACAAACACATTAGTCCCTCAACTAGGTTTGTCGTCAATACTCCAAAACCAACTAGGGGTGGCACTAGATGCACTTACAATCTCCCCCTTTTTGGTGATTGATGATAAACTAGTTCAAGTTTTCAACAGGGAATATAATCTGTGAAATTTGTAAAGGATAGGGAATTGTCTTCATAAGTTGCAAGGGCTCCCCCTGAAGATGTGCATATAAGTAATTTGCCTTTGGATTGCAAATGCACATGGCAGGTTGTACTTGTGGAGATCCACTTCAACTTATGATGACAATCCACTATGCATGTGAAGGTATATGAAGATAATGACATGCATAATGGAAAATGGACGTCTGCAGAATGAGATAAGTGCGGAATTTATCGTCGCACATGCGGAATTTATCTTCGCAAAACAGGGTGGCAAACAAGTAGCAGACGACCATCGATTTTTAGTGTTACAACTCAAAGAACCAAATGAAGCAAAAACGAGAGTTGTAAGCACGAAGCAAAATAAAGCAAAACATAAAGCACCCGCCCATATGGACCCGCTTGAAGACTATCAACCCATATGCTTCTCCCCCTTTTGTCAGCAAGGACCAAAAAGGTTTGAAGACATAGAGTGTCTACTCATTCCCTGGAGCAGCAGGGTCGTTGGAGGTGTTTGGTGGTGCAGAAGAGCTTGGAGGTGCTGAAGCAGGTGGCGGTGAGGTAGCATCGTCTTCTTCATCAATGATTCTGGCAGTGACTGTGGCAGCAGATGAAGAAAACTCAGAGTCTTCAAGTGATGGTGTGCTTCGCATCACAGCCCTTCTAGCAGGTGTGGTGTCAAACTTAAATCGCTCAGTGAAGCCATCCTCTTCAAGTTCAGCTTCAGTACACATCATTGATAGCCCTTTCCATGTACGACGACAGGTTTCATGGGTAACGAAAGCATTCTTGGTGGCAAGATTTCGAAGACGGTTAACATCCACCAACAGGCTTTTCATCTGACGCTTTAGCCAGTCATGATGCCTATCTTGTTTTTGATGAAGGGCCACAAGAAGCTCTCGGTCATTGAGAACACGAGCGCGCTTCTTGGGTCTTGAAGCAGTTGCACTATCAGTGGCTTCAGTTGAAGCAGGGTGTGGCGCACGTGTAGTGCCAGCCAAAGGATACACCCTGGAGATGGCTTCAACACCTTCATCGTTCTGAGTGAAGCTCTGTTGTTCTGCATTCTGAAGACTCAAAGGTTGCTTGGCAGGCTCAGGATATATAGCTTCAGCAGAGGTATCCACATCTGGCAAGAAGATCCGATGGTTACGGGCTGAGGGCTGATATGAGATCACAAAGTGAAGCTTGATCAGTCTCATTACCCAAGGAGCATAGTACTTTAAATCAAACAGATCTGAGCCTGATGCAGCTAGTTGGCGTATGAAGAAATCATGTGCGTTCAAGCATTTGCCATGAAGGATACAGAATATCAGAGTCTTCATTGCACCCTCGATCTTGGCATTTGGAGAGTGCCCTTTAATAGGCCAGAGAGTCCGCCGGATAATGTGATAGATGGTTCTGGGTAGGTACTCAAAGTCTTCAACGAAGAACTCTGTTGGATAAGGAGCATCATGGGGCAATGGCTTCATCATGGAGAGCATCTGACTCATATTTGGTTCAGGCCTCTGGAATATGCTCTCAAGAGCGTCAGTATGTAGTGGATAGCCTTCCTCGAAGAGTTCGCCAGGAGTGGGCAGGCCGGTGAGCTCAATGATATCGAATGCATTGGCTTTGTGATGGACATTTCCGGTCATCCACTCCAGGGCCCAAGTCTTCGGATCTCTGTTGTATCCTTTGATGTGTAATGTGGCATAGAATTGCAACAGAAGCTCTTCATTCCAGTGCTCTTCATCAGTTACAAACTGCAGCAGACCCACTTGCTTGAAGCAATCCAGCGCTTCCTCTAAACAGGGCAGACCAGCAATGGCTTCAACATCAAGGCGCTTGTGCGGGAAGATGCGACCTTGGTTATATAGGATGCATGAATAGTAGCTGCGCTGAGGATAGCTCCAGAACCTATCTGATGAAATCCTTTCCCTTGAATAGGGGTTCTTGGAGCTGTTGAAGAACGTATTTTCTGCCTTGAAGCTATTGATTTTAAAGGACCCAGGTGCTGATGCAGGACCTGGGAACCTCGGCAGCCTTGGGACTGACTTTTGGACATGAGGCATGTGCTCAACATGGTAATCAAATTGAGGACCTGCAGCAGACTCAGGAACAGAAGTGTCTGGATCAGTAGCTTCGTTGTCTTCTGAAGCTTTTGGTGGGGAGGGCTCCACATTGGCTTCAGTGTTGGTTGTGGCAGCCTCAACATTTTCAGCCTCTGCTTGACTAGCTGGAGGGTCGGTTACAAGCACGTTCTCCTGGAGAACTGCTTCTTGGTGGAGCATAGGAGTGGGCTCTTGTGGTGCTTCTTCTGCGGCTGATGCAGCCGGAATGTCTTCAACATAGACTTGAGGCCTTGGACCTTTGCGAAGCCTGCAGAATGCAGACAACGCCTGTGGGGTTGGAGTGGGCTGGGCCTCATTGTCTTCTTCCTCTTGAGGGCGATCCGCCCATGACGCATCTTGTGCAATTGGCGTCAGAGGACAACCAATGCTGATGAGTTCGCTTTGTTCATACTGAGGAAGGGCTGCATCATCTTGTACATTGTCCTGATGACCAATGTCTTCAGCAGCAATGGGGTCGGCTCCTAGTATGTCTTCAGCTTCAGGAGCCTCTGTGGAAGCAGGCTCATGAACTGTCAGTTGTCGTTCTGCGTTGGGGTGAACCATAGAAATAGGTTCAACTATCAAGGGCTCTGTGGGAGCAGCCCGAGATTTCTTGATCTTTCGCTTCTTCTTGCTGGGGGCAGTAGGAGAGGCTTTAGAGCTTTTCCTCTTCCTGGCTTCAGCCTCATCAGTTCTTGTCTTCATGAGCTCTGAAGCTGTTGACCGGCTCTTTGGCTTCGAGCCAGTCGTTGCAGTTGGGAAGACAATTGGAACTGCTTCTTGCCTAGGTGCCTCTGGTTCAGCCATAGCAGGCTTCTTCTTCTTCTTCGCGGCCATCTTGGGGTCGATGCCAGGACGCCCAAGTGCCTTGCGCTTCTCAGCCTCATTGTAGGCTTGTACACATCTTTCAGCCAGAGACTTCATCCGCTCACGTGAACCCTGAGCTTCTGCACGCTTCTTCAGAAAATTTTCCTTTAGCTCATGCAACATGGTCTTGAAGCTCTTCACTTCTTGCACGCTGAGCTTGGCCATATTCTTCTTGAACTGAGCCTTTTCATGATCAATTTTCTGCTTCAGTTCAACAATGCGCTGGGCAATTGCAAGTTCTGAAGCAATAGCGCCTTGGAAGGCGACGCTGAGGCCAACGGGCAGCTGCAGATCTTCGAAGCTGATGTTTGGTGTGGCAAACCATTCGTCGATGAAGTTGTGGATGATGGCGACATCAAAGAGAGGCAAATTGTTGAAGATTTCAGCTTCTTCTTTGCTCTTGATGAGCTGCTCTAGAGCGTCATCTCCAAGATCTTCATCAATTGACAGATCAATGGCTTCGCTGCGCAGAATGGCAGCAGCTGTGAGCTCTTTGCCGGTGTGTGGCTGAGGCACCTTGGCCTTCTGGGGCTTGGAGACGCAGGATACGTCTTCAGACTGCACACTGTCTTCAGGAGGTGCAGTTGCCAATGGCTTCGCCCTTGATATTTTTGATGAAGGGGCCGGCTTTGAAGCTTTTGGCTTCTTTGACTGCTTTGGCTTCGGTACAGCAGGAGCTTCATCAGACTCAGAGTCAGCTGGAGGGTCATTCACGGCAGTCCCTTGGACTAAGATGCGGGTGATGAGGCCCTCAAGGTTGGCATACGGACCGATGATATTGGGTTCTGCGTCGCGTGTGCCATCTGCCCTTGGTGCTGAGGGACCAGGGTTGAAGTCTAACCCAAATTTCTTCTTGTTCTGCTTCGCTGATTGTTGGGCAAACTGGAAGTTGCGCTTGAACAGATTGTCGTCATGACACCAGAGTAGTGACGACGGATGTGCATCATCAGGCTGTGGCCCACGAACCATGCATGGATAGAAGCTTTGGGCAATGGCTTCATCTATGGACCTGGGTACAAGGTTCTTGTATAAGATGTCTCCCCACGGTCTTTTGATGGCACTTTTCTCAGCATACTCTTGGGTTGTGAAGCGGTATTTGAACCATTGTTCTGCCCAATAGCGTCGAATCCATTGGATTCGGGTCTTGCGCTCCCCATAATTCTCTTCAGGATCTGTTTTATACATTTCTGCCAGGTCTTCAGGCAGATCTTTGGAAGTTCCTCCACGTCGCTGTCTGCCCCCTTCCTTGCTGCTGCTTCTGAAGCCATAAACTTTAACTTGAAAGGCTTCAAAACTTTCAAAGGCTTTCTTTTGCTGGACCAACAGGAACTGGCTTCAGGAGAATTTATGTGATGCTGTAGGAATTCTGCAAATGAATGCAGACTATGAGAACCGAAGGATTCTCCCACGGACATGTACCTGTGACAGCATTAAGGTGCGAGGGAAGGGGAAGAGGTCATATGCATTCTCAGAAGGTTTTGAAGATTAATCAGTTTAGAAGACATCGACCTCATCGTGCGAAGACATTCACTCATAGATAAGAAGTTGGTTCCAGATTTGTACGAACCCACAGATTAGTACAAGTGAGGAATCTAACTACTTCTTGAAGCACAAGTGAATATACTAGGCATGTTATGAGATGCAGATTGAGAGATCTAACTTGTGTGAAGAGAAACTTCTTATGGTAGAAAGTGTCAGAACCATGAGATCAAAAGGGGTTGTAAAAAGAAGTTTTATTTACCACTCTTGGAACTGCTAGACGGAGTGGGAGATGATGCCGAGCAGTTCAATCCTCCGTGCCCTAACTTGGCGACGGAAGACACCTACGGCGACGGCGGAGAGAACGATGTCCGCGGTCGGCGTGAGGACGGCGTCGGAGAGGTTGCGGCAGCGAAGAGCTTCGTCGCCGACGTCGTCGAGAGCTAGCGGTGGCGCTAGGGTTCGTGCGAGGGTGGAAGAAGGAGATAATGACCGCGGTAAGTGTGAATTTATATGCACAGGGGCGGCACTGTGCTATTACATAGGTGCCCCTGGCGATTCGCATCTGAGGAACGCGTGGCCAGTTTGCGGAAGTTTGGGGTTTGTTCCACGTCCCACGCACGCCTGGATTGTCGGGCGGTCATTCCTGCTTCTCTGGATTTTATGTGGATGAATGAGCATTGAAAACGGACTTTATGGTTGTCTCTATATCTTCTACTGACAAGGACACAGTGAAGACATTCGACAGTTTCAATAGAATGCATATGACTTAGAGAGATAGAGTTTGAGATAGAAAGCATAGAGAAGTTTGGGGTCCGATCACATTCACTTAGTTCAAAAGATTCAACACGAAGACATAGCTATAAGTGAATGCTGTAGAGGACAGAACACTAGCATATATATAGTCAACATAGTGAAGATAATCATCAAAATATGTTGAGTTCGAATCCAAACCAAATGTGAAGACATTGCAAGGTAACGCCATGAGTGAAACACTTCAAAATGGAACGTTTGGTGGTGGCGTTACCCACCGTATAGGAAGTATTAGACCCAGACACGGCGCACAATTATCGTGGCGCTCCGAAGTCAAATTCCACATTAATGTATTCACACTTAGAATGTATGTCCTCATTGATTGACGATATACTTCATTTCGTGTGTTGCACATCTAAGTCATCAATATGCATAAGGGTGAGGATGTGTGCCTGATCACAGGACATTTGAGGATTCCAGGATATTTAGCTCACACCGTAACTTGCAAAACCTCTTCTCATCCAAGGGCTTGGTGAAGATATCTGCCAATTGCTCTTCAGTGTTGACGTGTATGATATCAATGTCTTCCTTCACAACATGATCTCTGAGAAAGTGATGACGAATTTCAATGTGCTTTGTCTTCGAGTGCTGAACTGGGTTGTTGGCAATCTTGATGGCGCTTTCGTTGTCGCAGTAAAGTGGCACTTGCTTCAGATGAATGCCATAGTCCTTGAGTGTTTGCTTCATCCACAGAAGCTGAGCGCAGCAAGATCCGGCAGCAATGTATTCAGATTCAGCAGTGGAGAGAGATACACAGTTCTGCTTCTTTGAAGACCAACATACAAGTGATCGTCCCAGAAAGTGACATGTGCCTAATGTAGACTTGCGATCAACTTTGTCACTAGCATAATCAGCATCCGAGAATCCAACCAAATCAAACTCTGATCCCTTTGGATACCATAATCCTAGAGTTGGGGTATGAGCCAAATATCGAAGAATTTGCTTCACAGCTAAGTGATGCGACTCCTTTGGTGCCGCTTGAAATCGAGCACACATGCAAACACTAAGCATAATATCTGGCCTAGATGCACATAAATAAAGCAAAGAACCAATCATGGAGCGGTATACGTTTTGATCGAACTCTTTACCATTGTCGTCAGGACCCAGATGATGTTTGGCTGGCATTGGTGTTGTGAAGCCTTTGCAGTCTTGCATACCGAACTTCTTCAGGCAATCTTTGAGATACTTCTCTTGAGATATGAAGATGCCATTTCGTTGTTGTCGTATTTGAAGACCAAGGAAGAACTTCAGCTCCCCATCATGGACATCTGATATTGCTCTTGCATCATATATCCAAACTCTTCACTGTACTTCTGATTGGTGTAGCCGAAGATAATGTCATCCACATAAATTTGGCACACAAACAGTTCACCATCATATGTCTTCGTGAAAAGAGTGGGATTCAGGGAACCAGGTATGAAGCCTTTGCTCTTCAGGAAGTATTTGAGTGTGTCATACCAGGCCCTAGGGGCTTGTTTGAGGCCATACAGTGCCTTGTTGAGCTTGTATACCATGTCAGGATGTTTTGGATTTTCAAAGCCAGGCGGTTGTGCAACATACACTTCTTCTTCAATCTTGCCATTGAGAAAGGCACTCTTCACATCCATTTGATATAGAAGAATGTTATGATGATTTGCATATGCCAGCAGTATGCGTATGGCTTCAAGCCTAGCCACAGGAGCAACTGTTTCATCGAAGTCAATGCCTTCCACTTGAGTATATCCTTGAGCAACGAGACGAGCTTTGTTTCTGACAACTTGACCATGCTCATCTTGCTTGTTGCGGTATATCCATTTGGTGCCTATTATGTTGTGCTTCCGTGGATCAGGACGCTTAACCAGTCCCCATACATTATTCAGCTCAACTGTTGAAGCTCTTCTTGCATAGCTTGAATCCATTCAAGTTCCATGAAGGCTTTTTCAACTTTCTTGGGTTCTGATATTGAGACGAATGCGAAGTGCCCACAGAAATTTGCTAACTGAGTTGCCCTTGAACGAGTGAGTGGACCAGGTGCATTGATGCTATCAATTATTCTTTCAATCTGCACTTCATTGGCAACGCGAGGATGTACAGGGCGAAGACTTTGCTCTTGTTGATCTGTGTTGTTGTTGGAAGGAATGTCTTCAGGCTGAGCATTGTCTTCATGTTGATCAGGTGCTGAGATGATAAGTTCTTCTTCAGGATGAGATTCAGAAGGTATGATCTCTCCAGTTCCCATTAGCTTGATTGATTCACTAGCTGGAATCTCATCTAGCACATTTGGCAGTTGCTCTCTTTGTGAACCATTTGTCTCATCGAACCGCACATCCATTGTTTCAACCACTTTGTAATGAAACAGATTGAGGACTCTGTAGGACTGCGAATCCTTTCCATATCCAAGCATAAAACCCTCATGTGCTTTTGGTGCAAACTTTGAGGTGTGGTGTGGGTCCTTGATCCAGCACCTTGCGCCAAATACTCTGAAGTAACTGACATTTGGCTTCTTGCCAGTTAGGAGTTCATAAGATGTCTTGTTCAGAAGTTTGTGAAGATAAACACGATTGATTGTATGGCATGCAGTGTCAATGGCTTCAGTCCAGAATTTTCTTGTAGTCTTGTATTCATCTAGCATTGTTCTGGCCATCTCAATTAGTGTTCTGTTCTT